>NW_016805922.1:129951-137272 GCF_001698545.2 Rhinopithecus bieti
CTCGGCCTCCCAAAGTGCTGGGATTACAGGCTTGAGCCACCGCGCCCGGCCTTCTTTTCTTTTTTTTTGAGACGGAGTCTTGCCCTGTCGCCCAGGCTGGAGTGCAGTGGAATGATCTCAGCCCACTGCAAGCTCTGCCTCCCGGGTTCATGCCATTCTCCTGCCTCAGCCTCCCGAGTAGCTGGGACTACGGGCACCCGCCACCAAGCCCGGCTAAGTTTTTGTATTTTTAGTAGAGAAGGAGTTTCACCGTGTTAGCCAGGATGGTCTCAATTTCCTGACCTTGTGATCCGCCTGCCTCGGCCTCCCAAAGTGCTGGGATTATAGGCGTGAGCCACTGCGCCCGGCCTGCACTGCTATTTTCAATCCTGGCTACATCCTCAAGAACACCTCATGGCCCAACGTGGCTGCTGGAGCTCCAGTCACCTGGTCCACATTTCATTTGAAGACTTCTGGAAATTCCATAGGACTGTGTCACATGGGCCACATAACTGTAAAGGAGGCTGAAAACATGTGGTCTGTTATCTCGGCACATTGCCAGCCCAAATAAAACTGGGGTTCTTGGCTAGGCAAGGTGGCTCATGTCTGTAATCCCAGCATTTTCGGAGGCTGAGGTGGGTGGATCACCTGAGGTCAGGAGTTTGAGACCAGCCTGGTCAACATGGTGAAACGCCGTCTCTACTAAAAATACAAAAATTAGCCAGTCATGGTGGTGCGTGCCTGGAATCCCAGATACTCGGGAGGCTGAGGTAGAATTGTTTGAATCCTGGAGGCAGAGGTTGCAGTGAGGTGGGATGGTGCCATTGCATTCCAGCCTGGGCAACAGAGCAAGACTCCATCTCAAAAAAAAAAAAAAAAAAAAATAGAGTTCTGTTACAAAGGAGAAAGGAGTGAATAGAGGGAGTGATACAGTAATCTCTGCATACTTCTGACAGCACAGGTTTGATTTGTCCAAGTCCACACAGGCAGAAAAGAGTGGAGCCTCGTTCACTCTAGCCAGAGTGCTCAGTCCAGTCACTTTGCCTCACTCTAAAGCCCCGTTGAACAGAAAAAACAATAGTGACTCCCCGCAAGGGAAGCTGTAAGCAACACACCAGGAAATGTGTGTACATCGCTCTGCAGAGTGTCTGGCATGCTGTAATGTGCCCAGTACCAGGTAGCTACATTGGAGACTTGGAAATGGAGTCCTCTTTCAACACATTTTAAGCACTTAGTGTATGCTAAGCACTTAAGCTAGAAAAAAAAATGAGCAAAACAGAGATGCGGTCTTAAGCATAATTCTGGCTGTGGAGATGAACATGTGAAAATAATACATGACTTGCTACGGGCAGGGTATTGTGGGTGTCCTAGGCAGGGACACCTTAAATGGCTTTTGGTGACGTGGGCAGTGTAGGAGGAGGTCTTGCTGTAGTATGAGAAGTTAGGCAGGAGGGGTCAGGAAGGCCATTCAAAGAGAAGGCAGCTTGAGGAAAAAGACTGAGGTAGGCAGCAGAACTGTTTATGGAGGACGAAAAGCAACTTAGTTTGAAGCGTGAAGTATGAGGCAGGGAGGAGTCAGAGATGAGTCTAGAGAGACAGGCCAGGGCCAGACCATGAGAAAGCTTGGGGGCCATGGACAGGAGTTTGGACTTAAGAGCAATGGGGAACCACTGAAAGATTGAAAGCAGAAGGAAAAATGACTCAATTTGCATTTTAGAAAGAGCAATCTGGTGGTAGCATTAGGGGGCTGGATTAGGGGTAGACTGTTAGCCCATTTTTGCATTGTTATAAAGCCATACCTGAGACTGCATAATTTATTTTATTTATTTATTTATTTTGAGATGGAGTCTCCCTCTGTCACCCAGGCTGCAGTGCAGTGGCGCAATCTTGGCTCACTGCAACCTCTGCCTCCCTGGTTCAAAAGATTCTCCTGCCTCAACCTCCTGAGTAGCTGAGATTACAGGCGTGCACCACCACACCTGGCTAATTTTTGTATTTTTAGTAGAGACGGGATTTCTCAAACTCCTGGGCTCAAACTCCTGCCTCAGCCTCCCAAAGTGCTGGGATTACAGGCATGAACCACTGCACCCGGCCTGCATAATTTATTTTTATTTTTTTGAGACAGGGTCTTGCTCTGTCACCCAGGCTGGAGTGCAGTGGTGAGATCACAGTTCACTGTAGCCTCAACTCCCAGGCTCAAGTAATCCTCCCACCTCATCCTCCCAGGTAGCTGGGACCATAGGCACCACCATGCCTGGCTATCTTTTTTTTTTTTTTTTTTTTCAGATGGAGTCTCACTCTGTTGCCAGGCTGGAGTGCAGTGGTGTGATCTCAGCTCATTGCACCTTTGTCTGCCGGGTTCAAGCAATTCTCCTGCCTCAGTCTCCCAAGTAGCTGGGACTACAGGCTGTGCCACCATGTCCAGCTAATTTTTGTATTTTTAGTAGATATGGGGTTTTGCCATGTTGGCCAAAATGGTCTCCATCCCTTGACCTCGTGATCCACCCTCCTTGACCTCCTAAAGTGCTGGGATTATAGGCGTGAGCCACCACTCCCAGCCTTATTATTATTATTTATTATAGAAATGGGGTCTCGCTATGTTACCCAGGCTGGTCTCAAACTCCTGGGCTCAAGCAATCCTCCTGTCTCAGCCTCCCAAAGTGCTGGGATCGCAGGCATGAGCCGCTGCACCTGGCCAAATTGGGCAATTTATAAAGAAAAGACTTATTTTGGCGCATGACCCTGCAAACTGTACAGGAAGCATGTTGCTGGCATTTGCTTGTAGTGAGGCCTCAGGAAGCTTACAATCATGGTGCAAGGTTAAGGTAAGCCAGCATGTCACATGGCAAGGGCAGGAGCAAGACAGAGAGAAGAGGGCAGTTCCAGGCTCTTAAACAGCCCGACCTCATGTGTGCAAATTAACTGTGCGAGAACTCACTCATCACCAAGGGGATGACGCTAAACCATTCATGAGGGATCCACCCCCATGATGCAATCACCTCCCACAGGCCCCAGCTCCAACACTGGGGATGACATTTCAACATGAGGTTTGGCGGGGACAAACAGCCAAACCATATCAGAGACCACTTCAGTGAAAGAGAAATCAGAAGCCTGGCCTGAAACAAGGAGGTCACAGTGGGTTTAAGAGAAGAAGGTCCATCTTCAGGAATTAAAAGGGAACCAACTGACTGTGGGAATAACGTACAGGCTGGCAAAAAGAGGGTTAAAGTTTTTGCCTGGGGACTAGAAAGATCTGCCAGTATGGCAGGGGAGCAAGACGATCAGTTCAGTCTGAGATGTGCAAAGTTTAAGATGCAGGCCGGGCGCGGTGGCTCACGCCTGTAATCCCAGCACTTTCGGAGGCGGAGGTGGGCGGATCACGAGGTCAGGAGATCGAGACCATCCTGGCTAACATGGTGAAACCCTGTCTCTACTAAAAATACAAAAACAGCCCGGTGTGGTGGCAGGCAACTGTAGTCCCAGCTACTCGGAAGGCTGAGGCAGGAGAATGGCGTAAACCCGGGAGGCGGAGCTTGCAGTGAGTGGAGATCACGCCACTGCACTCCAGCCTGGGCGACAGAGCGAGACTCTCAAAAAAAAAAAAAAAAAAAAAAAAAAGATGCATGTGAGATGCCTTAGTGGAGTTGTCCAGCAGTCAGCTGACACGTGGATTTGGAAGCTCAAGAGAAAAATCTGGGTCAGAAGCATCGGTATCCAGGTAGTGGTGGAAATCGGAAGCATAGAGGAGCCTGCCTGCTCTGGGTGACTATGTGGTGTGGAGACAGCACTGAGCTCTGGAATGCTGGAGAGCACTGCAAAATAAAGCACTGTCAGAGGAACAGATGTCCGCAAAGGAGAGGACAATGGAAGAGTCAGGGTCAAGAGGAGAATCATGAGTGTGGCTTTATAGAAACCAAGGATGTAGAGTTCAAGGGGAAAGTCAACTGGTCAGGTAGAGCAGAGAGGACCTGTATAAGAGACTGAAAAAAGTGTCCACTGGATTTGGGAACAAGGAGGCCACCCCTGAAACTTGATAAGAGCACGTTCAGGAGTGCAGGGAGAGCCAAACTGAGGTCTGTTCAGGGAGGGAGTGGGCGGTGACGGGTTGAAGATTACTATTTGGAGACGTGTGGATAAGAAGGGGAAATGAGTGATTGGAATTCATTCAGGCAGCAACAGTTACACTCCATGAACCAGCAGCGGGCAAGGAGCAGCGTTACCTGGAGTGGGTGTGGAACCTCTCTTTGATTACGGGGCATTCCCAGTGCTCACTGGTCATGGCAAGTAAGAGGATAATGATAAAGAAGAGAGGATGACTAAAGGAACAGGGTCCCCAGGGAGGTGAACGCAAGGCAGCCCAGGGTATAGGGGGTGGTCTTGAAGATAAAAGAGATAACCTATTCAGAAACACTGGGGAAGAGGTGAGGGAATGAAAAGACGTAGGTCTCTTTTGGGGTAGAGGGCAGGGCAAAGTTCAATGCATTCTTACCCGATAGCATCCATCTTCTCAGTGAAGCAGGAAACAAGGTTGCTTACTGAAAGAGAAAAGGGGGTTCGGCCAGGAGCACTGGCTCATGCCTGTAATCTTAGCACTCAGGGAGGCTGAAGCAGGCTGATCACTTGAGGTCAGGAGTTTGAGACCAGCCTGGCCAACATGGTGAAACTCTACAAAAAACACAAAAATTAGCCGAGCCTGGTGGTGTGTGCCTGTAATCCCAGCAACTCGGGAGGCCGAGGGAAAAGAATCGCTTGAGCCCAGGAGGCAGAGGTTGCAGTGAGCCAAGATCACACCACTGTGCTCCAGCCTGGGTGACAGAACAAGAATCCATCTCAAAAAAAAAAAAAAAAAAAAAAAAGGGGTTTCGAGAAGAGTGGTGAAAGCTTGGAACTGCTGCTAAAGGAGCTAAGGCTATATAAAAGGAATGACAGACGATCATGAATCTGTCGTGGCACCAGAAGACAGGAGGGTGCACACAGAGAAGGTAGACTGTAGAAAATAGGTGCAAGGTGAGTTGAGTGTCCTGAGTGTTTGAGATCCACCATGAGATCTAGGCTGCGTGTTGAACATGGGGAGCCCTGGATGGAGTCAATAAGTGGAGAATGTATCAGGACAAAGGGACCGAAGTTTCTGTGAAAGAGCTGGGAGGACAGGAGATTGTGGGTAGAGAGCTGAGTGTTTGACTTGAATATTCCAAGGAGATCTTGAAGAAGACTTTAAGATGACAGGAACCCTGGTTAGGATGTCCACCTAAATAGTGGGGAAAATGTCAGAAATTAGGGTAGAGGGGCAGACTAGTCAAAGTTATCTAAGAATCAGAGAGGGGCTGGAAGATTAAAAGATAACAGCAATGAAGAGGTATAGGCTGGGCGTGGTGGCTCATGCCTGTAATCCCAGCACTTTGGGAGGCTGAGGCGGGCAGATAACTTGGGGTCAGGAGTTCGAGGCCAGCCTGGCCAAATGGGGCAACCACATCTCTACTAAAAATATAAAAATTAGCTGGGCGTGGTGGCATACGCCTGTAGTCCTAGCTACTCAGGAGGCTGAGGCAGGAGAATTGCTGGAACCCAGGAGGCAGAAGTTGTGACATCGCACCATTGTACTCCAGCCTGGGCGACAGAGCGAGACTCCATCTCAAAAAAAAAGATATAATCACTGATGCTGGGAGCATTGGTAGAGGAGTTTTTAATCTGAAGGACAAGATGTATGTGTCTGGACAAATGTAGGGAGAACCTCTGTGCAACAAGATATAAAAGATCCAGCAGCCTCCACTTCAGTGGGTTGCAAGGTAGGCGGTGTCCTAATGGAAGGCCACAATTCAGCAAGGGCCAAGAGATTTGATGGAGGGAAGTAGTGTTTTCTACCAAGGAAACGCGAAGGTGTCCCGAATACACAGCAGAGAGCTTGGGAGAGAAAGATGGACAGGGAAAAGAGAACTGCTTTGTAGGAGTAGAGTGTCGGTAGGCCAGAGGACACAGAACATGCTCTTGTTGAAAGGGATGGGGGACAGAGGGTGAGGTTGGTGGAGTTTACCAGACGCACTTCCAAACACAGCCCTAGTTTGAAACTCCCTTCCAGTCCACTTAGGCAGAGCAAAAGGCTGGGGGTGCCCACACAGATCCATCCAGCAGCACTGGAAAGCTCCGTGAGGTGCCAAAATGGGTGTGGGAGTGGGTTGGAGGCTTCTTCAAACTTATGTACTCACCCCACAAAACATTTATTGAATACCTACCCTGGTCAGGTACTGTTAGGCTCTAGGCATACAGAAATAAATCAGACATGAGCTTAACAAATTACCTCTTAGTAGCAGAGCTGTTCGCCAGTTTATATTGGCCAGATAAGATTCTGTTTGTTTTCTTAAACATAACACACACAGAGAATAAAACAAATGTACAGCTTAATGATAGCCTACCCTTCTAACTGCTACCAAGGAGATGGGACCCTGCCAGTCACTCCAGAGCTCTTCACGTCTCCTATAAACTCCATCTCCTCCTTCCCTCCTAAGAGTAACCATGATCTTTTTACTATAATAATTCCCCAACTTTTATTTATATTTTTTCACCCAAGTGAGCATCTCTAAACAATATAGTTTAACCTTAATTTTTTTTTTTTTTTTTTTTTTTTTTTTAGGCAGAGCCTTGCTCTTTCTCCTAGGGTGGAGTGCAGTGGCGTGATCTCAGCTCACTGCAACCTCCACCTCCCAGGTTCAAGTGATTCTCCTGCCTCAGCCTCCTAAGTAGCTGGGATTACAGGGATGCACTACCACACCCAGCTACTTTTTTTTCTTTTAGTAGAGTTGGGTTTTTACCAGGTTAGCCAGAGTGGTCTGTTAACTCCTGACAGAGTGATCTGCCCCGCTCAGCCTTCCAAAATGCTGGATTACAGACGTAAGCCACCGCGCCTGGCTAGATGTTTTTTTTTTAGAGGCGAGGTCTTGCTATGTTGCCCAGGCAGGCTGACCTCAAACTTCTGGCCTCAGCTTCCCAAGAAGCTGGGACTACAGGTGCATGCCACTGCACTGGGCTGCCACTTTTTTTTTCTTAATGTCTTTCCCCACTTCATCTCTTTTTCTCCTTTGCAATTTACTGCTGAAGAAACCAGACCATTTGTTATGTAGTGTTTCACTGTTGGAATTTTGCTGGCTTCATTCTTGTGGGGTAGTTCAGTAAGTTCTTCTATTCTCCTCTGTATTTTCAGCAAATTGATAATTGGATCTAGATACTTAACCAGATTCAGGGTGTATGTTCTCACATTTTAATAACTTTTTTTTTTTTTGTCAAGAGACACTTAACATCGAGTTTTTTTTTTTTTTTTTTTTTTTTTTTTTTTTTTTTTTTTTTTTTT
>NW_016805922.1:137977-179252 GCF_001698545.2 Rhinopithecus bieti
GCCCATCGAGTTGTTTTGTTTTGTGTTGCTAGTTGCTGTTAATCCTCAATACTTACATCTTTAATTCTTTAGGAGTCGCAAAATAGTGATGTTCCAATTCTATCATTCTTTATTTACTTGTGGAAACACTTCTATAAACAGAAACTTACCATCATTTGCTATGTAGTTACTCAGTGGTACAACTCAGTGGTACAATTCTCTTTAAGTTGCAACACAATTCTCTTTAAAGCTAACCCTAATTATCTTTGATAGTATCCTTGATGACTGGTATGACAAGATGTTCCAGGCTAATCTTATACATTTCTTCCCCCAAACCTGGAGTCAACCATTTCTCTAAGAAGCCCTGTCTTTCCAGTTGACAGGGCAAAGATACACATGATAGATGATACATAGATAGATAGATACATAAATACATAGATAGACAGATGATAGACAGACATATGGGATCTCTTTGTACCTATGGTAAAATGCCTCATGAGTTAATATTAATACTTAGGGTTTTGGCTAAACCTCTTCATTCTTCAAATTTAACAGCTATACCTCCTTTTCCCCAACACTGGGAAATATTGGTTCTGAAGGACACTGTATTCATTTGTTTTATCACACGTTAAAGCACTCAGACTACTGCCAGGATGACTATTTAAAACATTCTTTCCTGCTTATTTATTTATTTAAAGTTGTACTCTATCTACATTGTGCAGGTCACATAAACCATTTTATACTATACACTCTCATATCTCTCATTCAGTCTATTCTGCATGTAAGTATATACAAATACTATCAGGCTTTTTGTTGTTTGAAGCTCAGTTTCGTTTTTCTTTTCTTTTCTTTTTTTTTTTTTTTTTGAGACGGAGTCTTCTTGCTCTGTCGCCCAGGCTGGAGTGCAGTGGCGTGATCACGGCAACCTCCATCTCCCAAGTTCAAGCAATTCTCTGCCTCAGCCTCCCGAGTAGCTGGAATTACAGGTGCCCGCCTCCACGCTCTCTAATTTTTGTATTTTGAGTAGAGACGGGGTTTCACCATCTTGGCCAGGCTGGTCTTGAACTCCTGACCTCGTGATCCACCTGCCTCGGCCTTCCAAAGTGCTGGGATTACAGGCGTGAGCCACCGTGCCCAGCCTTGAAACTCAGTTTCCAATAGATCCCTAAAGAAGAATTAATGAAAATAAAATTCCCAAAGTTTCTGCATGATGATGATGAGTTTGTGGCTACTACCCTGGAAAGTAAGTTCAGTTGGTACAAAATTCTTGGCTTGTCTCTTTCCTTATCTTAAATTATCCCATTTGCTTTTGACTTTTTTTTTTTTTTCTTTGAGACAGAATCTCACTCTGTTGCCCAGGCTGGAGTGCAGTGGCGTGAACTCAGCTCACTGCAACCTCTGCCCTCTGGGTTCAAGCGATTATCCTGCCTCAGCCTCCCGAGTAGCTGGGATTACAGGTGCTTGCCACTGCGCCTGGCTAATTTTTTGTATTTTTAGTAGAGACAGGGTTTCACCATCTTGGCCAGGCTGGTCTTGAACTCCTGCCCTTGTGATACACCCACCTCATCCTCCCAAAGTGCTGGGATTACAGGCGTGAGCCACTGCGCCCGGCCTCTTTTGCCATTTAAGTGTTGCTGTCAAAAAGTCTGATACAGTCTCATTTTATTTCCCTTATAAGTAACAAATACGCGACGCGCGTGCACGCGGACACACACACACACGTCATGTACTGCACGCTTCTCTCCACGATGGACCGCATAATGGTCCCATGAGATTATATGCAGTATTTTTACTGTACCTCTTCCATGTTTTGATATGTTTAGAAACACAAATACTTATATTGTGTTACAATTGCCTGCAGTATTCAGTACAGTAACATGCTGTACAGGTTTGTAGCCTGGGAGCAATAGGCTATGCCATACAGCCTAGGTGTGTAGTAGGCTACACCATCAAGATTTGTGTAAGTGCACTCTATGATGTTCATATAACAATGAAATCACCTAGAGATGTATTTTCCAGAATGTATTCCTATTGACATGATTTGTGTGTGTAAGTATGTGTGTGTGTATTTGCCTAAGATTTTTTGTTTTTAAAATCTAACAACTTTACTATAATATCTCATTATTTATCATTCTGGATTGAATTGACTAGGTATGCAATACACTTTTTCAATTTGTAGTTTAAAATATTTCAGGAAACTTTCCTTAAATTATAGCTTTTATTTTTATTTTGAGACAGGGTCTTGCTCTGTTGCCCAGGCTGCAGTGGTGCAAACTTGGCTCACTGCAACCTCCACCTCCCGGGTTCAATAGATTCTCCCACTTCAGCCTCCCGAGTGACTGGGACTACAGGTGCACACCACTACACCTAGTTAATTTCTTTTTTTTTTTTTTTTTTTTTTTTTTTGAGATGGAGTCTTGCTCTGCCGCCCAGGCTGGAGTGCAGTGGCCGGCTCTCAGCTCACTGCAAGCTCCGCCTCCCGGGTTCACGCCATTCTCCTGTCTCAGCCTCCCGAGTAGCTGGGACTACAGGCGCCCGCCTCGTCGCCCGGCTAGTTTTTTGTATTTTTTAGTAGAGACGGGGTTTCACCGTATTAGCCAGGATGGTCTCGATCTCCTGACCTCGTGATCCGCCCGTCTCGGCCTCCCAAAGTGCTGGGATTACAGGCTTGAGCCACCGCGCCCGGCCTACACCTAGTTAATTTCTATATTTTTTGGTAGAGATGGGGTTCAACCATGTTGGCTAGGCTGGTCTTGAACTCCTGATCTCCAGTGATCCATATCTGCCTTGGCCTTCCAAAGTGCTGGGATTACAGGTGTGAGCCACTGCACCTGGCCAAATTATAGCTTTTGATATTTGCTCTGTTACCTTACTTTTACTTTTTTGGGAACTCCTATTATACATATGGTGCCTCTTCTTTACCTGTCTTCTGTGTTTGTCCCTTTTAGACTTTACTTTTCCTTCTTTTTAAAACATTAAATTAAAAATTTAAAAAATAGAGACAGGGTCTCTTGTTGCCTAGGCTGGTGTTGAACTCTTGGTCTCAAGTGATCCTCCCACCTTGGCCTTTCAAAGTTTTGAGATTACAGGTGTGAACCACTGCACCTGGCCTTAAATAGACGTTAGTTTTCAGAATAGTTTTTTTTTTTGAGACGAAGTCTCGTTCTGTCACCCAGGCTGGAGTGCAATGGTGCCGTCTTGGTTCACTGCAACCTCTGCCTCTTGGATTCAAGTGATTCTCCTGCCTCAGCCTCCCAAGTAGCTGCGATTACAGGCATGCACCACCACACCCCGCTAATTTTGTATTTTTAGTAGAGGCAGGGTTTCACCATGTTGGTCAGGCTGGTCTCGAACCTAAGGTCAGGAGACCTCAGGTGATCTACCCGCCTCGGCCTCCCAAAGTGCTGGGACTACAGGTGTGAGCCACTGCTCCCGTCCAAGAGTTTTAAGTTAACAGCAAAATTTAGTGGAAAGTACAGAGTCCCAATATCTCTCTTTCCTCCCACACACCCACAGCCTCCCCGCTATCAACATTCCCCACCAGAGTGGTACATTTTTACAACTGATGAACCTGCATTAGCACATCATTATCACTCAAAGTCCATAGTTTACATTACAGTTCACTCTTGGTGTACATGTTATGAGTTTTGACAAATGTATAATGGCATGTTTAGCCACCATTAGAGTACCATACCGAATAGTTTCACTGCCCTAAAATGCATTGGTGCTCTACCTGTTCATCCTTCCCTCTCCCCTAACATCGGGCAAGCACTGATCTTTTTGCTGCATCCTTATTTTTGCCTTTTCCATAATATCATATAGTTGAAATCATATGGTATGTAGCCTTTTCAGATTGGCTTCTTTCACATAGTATATGCATGTTAGGTTCCTCCATGTTTTTTTTCACGGCTTGATAGCTCATTTCTCCGCCCCACTCCAGCTTTGAGGTACAGTTGACAACAAAAAATGGCACATCATCAAGGTGTACAGTATGACGTTTTGAGAGAGATATATATATACACACACACACACACACACATTGTGAAACGATTACAGTTGTGAAATGATTACAATTAAGTTCACATATTCGTCACCTAACACTTACCTTCTTCTTTTCTGGTGAGAATGCTTTTTATTTTTTAATTTTTTGAGACAGGCTCTTGCTCTGTTGTCCAGGCTGGAGTGCAGTGGCATGATCACAGCTCACTGCAGCCTCACCTCTCTGGCTCAAGAAATCCTCCCGCCTCAATCCCCCAAATAGCTGGGACTACAGGCACATGCCACCATGCCCAGCTAATTGTTTTGTGTTTTTTGTAGAGAGGGGATTTTGCCATGTTGCCCATGTTGGTCTTGAACTCCTGACAAGTGATCTGCCCACCTTGGCCTCCCAGAATGCTGGGATTGCAGGTGTGAGCCATCATGGTCAGCCGAGAATACTTAAGATCTATTCTCTTAGCAAATTTCAAGTATACAACATATTTTATTAACTACAATTACCATACTGCACATCGGTTCTCCAGAATGCACCCATAACCGTAGCCTGTACCATCTGACCAACACATCCCTGTTTATCCCCATTCCTTGACCCATGGTAATCACTCTTCCACTCTGTTTCTATGAGTCTGACTTTTTTAGGTTCCACATATAAGTGAGATGCAGTATTTGTCTTTTGCTGTCTGGCTTGTTTCACTTAGTATAATGTCCTTCAGACTCATCCATGTTGTTGTTGCAAATGGCACGATTTCTTCTTTAAAGGCCAAATAATATTTTACTGTTGTGCATCTCTCTCTCTCTCTATATATGCAGTGGAATATAATAATATTGTACTATGTGTGGGCATATCTATATCTATATATAGATAGGTATGCACACACATATCTAACAGGTATGAGGTGATATCTCATTGTGGTTTTTGGCTTGCATTCCCCTGATAATCAGTGATAGTGATGGTGAGCACCTTTACATTTTTGTATATATAATGCATCTCCAACATTTTCTTTATCCATTCATCCATCGAGGGACAGTCAGGTTGTTTTCATATCTTGACTACTGTGAATAATACTGCAATGAAAATGGTAGATGGCTCATTGAGATAGTGAGATAGCCTATAGTTGGGATTTGTTGTTTTTTTTTTTTTTGAGATGGTGTCGTGCACTGTTGCCCAGGCTGGAAAGCAGTGGTGCTGTCTCGGCTCACCGCAAGCTCTGCCTCCCGGGTTCACGCCATTCTCCTGCCTCAGTCTCCTGAGTAGTTGGGACTACAGGCGACCGTCACCACACCCGGCTATTTTTTGTATTTTTAGTAGATGGGGTTTCACCGCGTTAGCCAGGATGGTCTTGATCTCCTGACCTCGTGATCCGCCCGCCTCTGCCTCCCAAAGTGCTGGGATTACAGGCATGAGCACCACGCCCGGCCGAGATTTGTTTTTTATCTACTTAGCTGCTCTGTCTTCTGATTGGAGAATTCAGTCCGTTTACATTCAAGGTAATAATTGATAGGCAAGGACTTACTATTGTCATTTTGTTGAGTGTTTTCTGTTTTTGTAAATTTTTTGTTCCTTTCTTCCCCTTTTGCTGTTTTCCTTTGTGATGTGATGATTTTTTACAGTGGAATGGTTTGATTCCTTACCCTTTGTGTATCTAGTATAGACTTCTGCCCTGTGGTTACCATGAGGCTTACACAAAACATCTTGTAACAGTCATCTATTTTAAGCTAATAACTTCACTTCCATACAAAAACTGTATACTTTTACTTCCTCCCATTTAAATCTTTGAAGTAATGACTTATATATTTTTATACTGTATATCCATTAACAGATCATTGTAGTATAAATATTTGTCTTTTAACCTTCATACTAGAGTTTATATTAAGTGATTTATACACCATTGTAGTACAAGATAGCCCATTTCTTTGTAACACTGAATAATATTCATTGGACGTATCACCGTTTACTTAGCCATTCACCTACTGAAGGACATCTCGGTTGCTTCCAAGTTTTTGCAATTATGAATAAAGCTGCAATAAATGTTCACATGCAGGTTTTTATGTGGACCTGTTTTCAATTCTGGGGAAATTACCCAAGAGTGCAACAGCCAAATTGTACGTTTACTTTTTAAAGAAACTGTTAAAGTGTATTCCAAAGTGACTGTACCATCTTGCATTCCCATCAACAACAAATGAAGAGTACCTGTCACACATCCTTGTCAGCATTTGGTTTTGTTAGTGTTTTAGATTTGACCATTCTAGTAGGTGTATGGTGGTATCTCATTGTAGTACTAATCTGCAATTACTAAATGATTTATGATGTTGGGAATCTTTTTGTATGATTACTTGTCATCTGTATATGACGTGTCTATTTAGATATTTTGCCCATTTTAAATTGGGTTTTATTTTCTTTTGTTGAGTTTTCAGAGTTCTTTGTATTGAACAGTCCTTTATCAGATATGTTTTTTACAAATATTTTCTCCTACTCTGTGGCTTGTCTTCTCAATCTCTTGACAGTGTCTTTTGCTGAGCAGATGTTTTAACTTTAACGAAGCCCAGCTTACCAACTGCTTTTTTCATGGATCCTTTTGGTGCTGTACCTAAAAAGTCAGTCAAATCCAAGGTTATCTGGATTTTCTCCAATGTTCATTATTTTAGGAATTTCATAGTTTTACATGTAGGTCTACATTCTATTTTAATTTTTATGAAGGATGTAAGATCTGTGTATAGATTCATATACATATATACACATATATAATACATACACACACAAACACATATATAGCATGTGGATGTTCCAGCACCATCTATTGCAGACTCTATTGTTTTGCTTTTGCTTCTTTGCCAAAGATCAGATGATTCTATTTGTGTGGGTCTACTTCTGGACTGTTTATTGTGTTCCAGTTATCTATTTGCCTTATCTTTTGCTAATATCACACTGTTTTGATTACTGCAGCTTTACAGGAAGTGTTGAGGTAGTGTTAGTTTAAAACTTTAAAATCAGCCAGGCATGGTGGCTCATGCCTGTAATCCCAGCACTTTGGGAGGCTGAGTCGGGCAGATCACTTGAGGTCAGGAGTTCGAGACCAGCCTGGCCAACGTGGTGAGACCGCCCCTACTAAAAATACAAAAATTAGCTGGGCATAGGGGTGCACACCTGTAATCTCAGCTACTCAGAAGGCTGAGGCAGGAGAATCACTTGAATCTGGGAGGTAGAGGTTGCAGTGAGCTGTAAGATCATGCTACTGCATTCCAGCCTATGCAACAGAACAAGACCCTGCCTTAAAAAACAAAACAAAACAGACAAACCCCCTTTAGAATCAGCTTGTTGATATCTACAAAGTAACTAGCTGGTATTTTGGTTGGGATTGCATTGAATTTATAGATCAGGTTTAGAAGAACTGATATCTTCACAATATTAGTCTTCCTATTCATGAACATCTCTCAATTTATTCAGTTCTTTGATTGTTTTCATTATAGTTTTCGTCACGCAGGTCTTATATGTATCTTGTTGGAATTACACCTAAGTATTTCATTTTTGGGTACTAATTTATTTTAATTTTATTTATTTATTTATTTTTGAGACAGAGTCTTGCTCTGTTGCCCAGGCTGGAGTGTAGTGGTGTGATCTCAGCTCACTGCAATCTCTGCCTCCTGGGTTCAAGCAATTCTCCTGCCTCGGCCTCCCGAGTAGCTGGGATTACAGGTGCTCTCCACCATGCCCGGCTAATTTTTGTATTTTTAGTACAGAGTTTCATCATGTTGGCCAGGCTGGTCTCGAACTCCTGATCTCAGGTGATCTGCCCGCCTCAGCCTCTCAAAGTGCTGGGATTACAGGCATGAGCCACCACGCCCGGCCTTTGGGCACTAATTTAAATAGTACTGTGTTTATTTTTTAGTATCAGAGTATTACTCTGTCATCCAGGCTGGAGTGCAGTGGTATGATCATGGCTTACTGCAGCCTTGAACTCCTGGGTTCAAATGATCCTCCCACCTCAGCCTTCCAACTAGCTGGGACTACAGGTGTGCACTCCCATGCCTGGCTGTTTTAAATTTCAGATTCCATTTTTCATTGCAAATATACAGAAATGTGATTAACTTCTGCACAACAATCTTGTATCCTATAGTCTTACTATAATTGCTTAATTAGTTCCAGAGGTCTTAGAGGGCTATTTAGGGTTCTTCTGGATTTTCTACATCAACAATCATGTCATCTGTGAATATGAAGTTTTATTTCTTCCTTCTCAATATATAGCCCTTTTAGTTCCTTTTCTTGTCCTGTTGCACTGGTTAGGACTTCCAGTACAATATGAAAAAGGAGTGGCAAGAGGGGACATCCTTGTCTTGTTCCTGACCTTATCAAGAAAGCATCTAGGTTTTTGTAAATGTTCTAATTAAATTGAGTAAGTTCTGCTCTACTTCTGGTTTCCTGAGATATTTGTCACTTTTGAAAATTAAGAATTGTTTTTTTTTTTTGAGATGGGTCTGCAACCTCTACCTCCCAGGTTCAAACGATTTTCATGCCCCAGCCTCCCGAAAAGGTGCGATTACAGGTGTGCACCACCATGCCTGGCTGATACCATGCTGGGCTAATTTTTGTATTTTTAGTAGAGATGGGGTTTCACCATGTTGGCCAAGCTGGTCTCAAACTACTGACCTCAAATGATCCAACCACCTTGGCCTCCCAAAGTACTGGGATTATAGGTGTTAGCCACTATGCCCTGCCATTTGTTACTTTTTAATGTTTTATCTGCATGTCTTTGGCATACTTTTATTGTCTCTATAGATGTTACTCTGCTCATTTTACCTGTAGGTTTTAAGACTTGGTTTTTTTTAAATCAATTTTATATAGAATTAGTGATTCTGCACTTTTAAAAAGCAGGCATGACTTATGATAGCTTTTCATTTCATGGCTGTATTCTCATTTTTGGTGTATATGTGAAATATTGAAATATGGACTGTGTGAACCATAGCTATTTAAATTCAACAATTCAACACAATATACTTGCAACTTTATGAACAATTGTTTCAGGAGTTAAAGAACAAGTTATTTAATATCCTTGTATTACTTCTGTAAGGATAGTACATTCTGAATTTTACAGGATAATCATAATTTTATTTTTCAAAATACTTCATTTAATCCAATGAATTTAATCGCTCTACACCCCCTCCCATCGTTTTGCATGTCCTGTTCAGTTTGGATTCTAACAAGGAATTCTGGGGTGGGGCATTGTCCTATAAGGGCTGTGAATTAAGTTTCTTAGGTCCAGACCGTTCCAGTCCTTTCAGGCCTAATCAAGCATCCTTTGTACTCACTGCAAACGCCACCTAGTTTCTCAAATTGGCTTGGTGAGCTTTCAAGTGTACTTTTTTTTTAGATGGAGTCTTGCTCTGTCGCCCAGGCTGGAGTGCGGTAGCTCGATCTCAGCTCACTGCAAGCTCCACCTCCCGAGTTCACGCCATTCTCCTGCCTTAGCCTCCTGAGTAGCTGGGACTATAGGCACCCGCCACCACGCCTGGCTAAATTTTTGTATTTTTAGTAGAGATGGCGTTTTACCATGTTAGCCAGGATGGTCTCAATCTCCTGACCTTGTGATCTGCCTGCCTCAGCCTCCCAAAGTGCTGGGATTACAGGCATGAGTCACTGCTCCCGGCCTCAAGTGAGTACTTGTTATTTTGAATTTCTGAGATCCATCAGAAGTGCCATTGCTTCCACTAGAACAGATAGTGATACCATGCCGGTCTTCTGGCTATTAGTGATTTCTCTCTACCCATTTTTTGTTTGGGGGTTTCTGGGGATACCTAGTTTTGCTGTCAAGTTGTCCAAGGTTTCCAGGTTTCCTATCATGACTGCTTTGTGGTGCTTTAATGGGTAATTTGAGAAAGAGTAAAAACTATAATTTCAGAATCCCTGCCAGTTAATTTTTTAATGCAGGAGCAGGTAAAAGTTACAAGAGCACCATCTCCTTCAATAAGTATGCTTTTCTCCAAACTGTTTCCATCATTTATCTTTAGAACTGATCATTTTAAGAACCCTAGGCAGGCCGGATGTGGCGGCTCATGTCTGTAATCCCAGCACTTCAGGAGGCTGAGGCAGGAGGATCGTTGAGCCCAGGAGGTTGAGACCAGCCTGGGCAATATGGCAAGACCCTGACTTTACAAAAAAAATAATTAGCTGGGCATGGTGGTGCAGGAGAATTGCTTGAGCCCAGGAGGGTTAACGTTGCAGTGGGCTACGATTATGCCACTGTGTTCCGGCCTGGGTGATAGAGTGAGACCCTGTCTCTTAAAAGAAAAAAAGAATGAACCCTCAGTAAACTCCTTTCTCTCTCTGAGATTCACAGCAGAATATGGAGGTTGTCACCAGTGCAGTTTAAAAGCAAAGGGCCTGCTTCATTTGGACAACTGCATTTTTTTTTTCCCTTCAGGGTAACCTCTGCTAAACAGAGACCCCTACACTGTCAAACTGATACCTGGGGGGCAAAAGGGCCAGACTGGTGTTTTTAAGATAGTAAAGGGTATCATACACTTTTTCAGTTAGGTAAGTGGTTTCTGGTCGTAGTGTCACAGTATCTCTAGCTGTTTCTATTTGTTTTCTGGGTTAACTGCAAAATTTCCAAAACTGTTGGTTTGGGTCTGCCACTTAAAAGAGAGAAATCTTGGGTAAGTTGTATCTTCTGAACTTATACCTACCTTATACATTGTTACATGTAAATGAGGTAGCTGATGACTTAAGAGTCCAGGAAAATGTAAAGTGACATAGAAGGTGCCACTGTTGCACTAGCTTACTTCTTTAATTGTCCAGCTTCTATTTATAGCAAACTTGTCCAACTCACAGGTCATGGGCTGCACGTGGCCCAGGATGGCTTTGAATTCAGCCTCACACAATCATAAACTTCCTTAAAATATTGTTTTTTGTTTTCTTTTTTTCTCATTAGCTATTGTTAGTGTATTTTATGTGTTGAATAATTCTTCCAGTGTGGCCTCGGGAAGCCAAAAAGATTGGACACCTCTGATTTACACCATATCAAAAGCAAAGTACCTAGCAACACAGTAGGTACTTGAAAAGAACAGCAAATAGGTTAACTCTGAATGGGCAGTTGACTGTCTTACCTTGATATTCTCAGCACCTCAGATATAGCCTAACACACAGTAGGTGTTCGGCCAATGGTCATGGAACAGAACCTTCCAATTATGGCAGAAATCAGTTAGTTTTATTCATTATCAGAAGCCCTGTGGTATAGCTGAAACACTGTACTAGGTCTCAATTTCTCATCTTTAACTTCTGGCATTTGGCTTGCTTTCTTCACACAATTATGAGTCGAAGGAAGACACTGTATATGGAAATACTTTCTAAAGACCATGCACACTGTTCTCATCCTACCCCAGGCGGAATTAGGTTGTGGTTGCTGGTAGGTTACCTAGGTACTCCTAGGTCATTTTGGAGGGGTCTTCTAAGAAAACAAGCAGTTTTGTTATGTTTCCACTTACTTCCTTTTTTTTTTGAGATGGAGTCTCACTGTCGCCCAGGCTGGAGTGTAGTGGCACAACCTCTGCCTCCCGGGTTCAAGCGATTCTCCTGCCCCAGCCTCCCGAGGAGCTGGGATTACAGGCACGCGCTACCACGCCTGGCTAATTTTTGTATTTTTAGTAGAGATCGGGTTTCACCATGTTGGTCAGGCTGGTCTCGAACTCCTGACCTCGTGATCCGCCCGCCTTGGCCTCCCAAAGTGCTGGGATTACAGGTGTGAGCCACTGCACCCAGTCTTCCAATTACTTTCTAACCTCCTTCAACTAATAAATAGCATCTTCATCTTTGAATTCCTTACGTGCTTCGCAAAATGCAGTCTACCTTAGTTACTCAATAAACATTTGTCAAACAAATGTTAGAACACAACACTGCCAATTCAATCCATTGGCAAGTTCTGCTGTGTACTTGCAAAACATATCCTGATTCCAATCACTTTTTGTCCCCATCATTACCGTCTTAATAGAAGCCACCATTGTATTGTTGCTTGCCTGAACAACCGCTCTACCTTCCAAACCAGTTTCTCAGCTCCTATTCTCTCTTTACCAACAGGATCAAAACAATCAGAGTAATTTTTAAAAATCAACCAAATATAAATTAGACAATGTCACCTCTCTCCTTAAAATACTGCAATGACTCCTCCACTGTACTTACTGAATGCAGTTTATTTAAATTATACCTACAAGGTTCTACATTAGGGACCAGCAAACTACAGCCTGCAAACCAAGTCCAACTTGCCACTTGTTTCCTGTAAATAAAGTTTTATTGGAACATAGCCACATATTGTCTATGCCTACTTTTGCACTCCAATGGAACAGCTGAATAGTTCTTTTTTTTTTTTTTTTTTTTTTTAAGACAAGAGTCTCGCTCCATCGCCTGGGCTGGAGTGCTGTGGCGTGACCTCGGTTCACTATAACCTCCACCTCCCAGGTTCAAACAATTTTCCTGCTTCAGCCTCCTGAGTAACTGGGATTACAGACGGCACCACCACGCCTGGTTAATTTTTGTATTTTTAGTAGAGACAGGGTTTTGCCATGTTGGCCAGGCTGGTCTCGAACTTCTGACCTCCAGTGATCTGCCCGCCTCGGCCTCCCAAAGTGTTGGGATTACAGGCATGATTCGCACCCAGCCAAAGGGCTGAATAGTTATAACAGACACCACATATGGCTTGCAAAGTCGAAATATTTACTATCCGGTCCTTTATAGAAAGAGTTTGCCGACCGCTGCTCTACATGATATGACCCCTATCTCCCTCTTACAAGATATTCTATCCTCTTGCCCGGCCCCACCCATCTACTACATCTTAACCAAGCTTTTTCTACCACAGAGTCTGCAATGTTCAAGAACAAACTTCACTCACATTGTCCCAGGACTGCCTCCTTGTCACTGAAGTCTCAGTTTAAATGTCAACTCCTCAGAGACTTTTCTTGACCAACCAATCTAGAGTGGCTCCTTCATATCTGCTATGAAACAATTAACTGTTAACATGGCAATGACTATTTAAAATTATATACTAGTTTAGGTCTCTCCTCCATTAGAATGTAAACTCCATGAAAGAAGAGACCTTACTTTGCCCACCCTCAACCAGCATTCTAATCACCATAAGCCCAGCACCAAAAACAATGTCTGGCATTGTTTTTGAATGAAAAGAAAAGACCAATGAATAGCTGCTCCAAGATCAGGAACACTACTCAAGTTCAAGACAGTTTTTAATGTTCACGTGCCCTATTGCAGGGTCTGCCTTCACACTGTCCTGACTGCAATCATAAAAAGCGAAGGAAGGTCAGACAGTATTCCTGGCCCCATTATGATGGGGAAAACAACTCCACCAAGAGCACATTCTCCTCAGATAAAAATGGCATTAACCAGCTAAGGCAGGGCCACAAAATTGGACAAAGAAGTTCTCAACTTTATGATTATTATGGTTAAGAATTTTATTATCAAAATTATTACATCTCTTGTGAAAGTTCAAATGTTACAGCAAGGTGTAAACACTCCACTTGAGAAAGAAGTGATACTTCTTCCCTTCCAAGAGTTCCCCCCCCCCCCCCGCCCTTCCCCCCCAAGAGGTCTGGTCTTGACAGCACCCTGCCCACACAGAGTGGCTGGGGTCTCTGCACGTGCCAGGCAGGGTGAGGGCCGCCTGCCCGCTGGCCTCTCCCCTTGGTTAATAGCCAAGGGGAGAATGCAAACCCCAGCCCAAATGGAGAGACATTTACATACGTATACATTTTATGTAATACAGAAAAAACCAGCATCCCAGGCCAGCATGATTTCCTTCTCCCAGATGCTCTCCCAGACTGATGGGTTTGTGGGGAAACAACAAAAGAAAAGTACTCTGCTGAGGTCTCAGCATTAAAAAAAAAAAAAAAAAAAAAAAAAATCTCCCCTCATTTGAGCAAACACCTGATTTCGATTTTGAAAAGTGAAATTTTGTAACAGTCACACACAAAGAGAGAAGACTGTGCATATGATAGTTGTAGGACAGGGTAGAAAAGAAGGGGATGCAAGAGGCTGGGGGAGAAAAGGAAAACAAATTAGAGGGAAGGAAGGAGGGAAACTCACAGTATTATCTTGTCCAAAAGAAAAGAAGGTCCACTGCAGCACCAGGGATTACACCTGTCATATATTCACTACCCCTACCATGGTTATAACTGAATACAAAATTAGATAAATAAAAACACGCCAGATATTACAGTAAACAAGTGAAAGAAATAAGCTGGCAACCATATGGAATTTAAAAAGATTGTGTACCCCACCTGGGCTGGCTCCAGGGCTCCTCCAGGGGTGTACAACAGGCACAATGCACTGATGGGGAGAAGCCAGTCTGCTCTCGTCTCTCATCCAGAACAGTGTTAGGGGTGTGGGTGGCTTGGTAACTCTTTCACTGGGCCCACTCTCACGTAAGCATCCCCCAAAGAAATGTGGGGCGGGCCCACACACAATCACAGTCCTGTCGGTGCCACTCCACAAACCTATCTTCCCACTCTTACCCTGCAGTCACAAGTGCATGCTCCCCAATCATGGAGGCGGTCCTGCTCATGGGATCATCAACTCCTGATTAATTGGGAGTAGAAAAAATAAAATTCGAAGCATTCCCAAACCACTCGGTATCCTTCCTAATCAAATTTATTGCCAAAAGCTGGTAAGTAGCAATGCAATTGGCCTATATCCTGTCTCATTCCTCTTTTCCTTGTCTACTTACTTCATGGGTTACTGAGCTGCAAAATAGCTTGGGAAGGGGGAGTAGGATAGCAACAGTTGGAGGCTCAATCTACTCAGATAATCTGCTCCCGAATAATCAAGAGCTGACCATGAGCGTTTCTTCGAAGAGCCAGGCACCCTCCAGTCGGTGCAGGTTCCAAGCTTTACTATCCCTGCCTATTTCTTGGTGATCTTAAGACACAGATAGGCAGTATTCTTGGTGGACACACATTGGCCAGATACCCGCTTTTGGAATGGTTGTCTTAGGATGAACATTTATATACCTACCTTTTTTCTTAAGTGCATAAAACCCTAACAGTACTCAGATGGCTTGGGGCCTTTGAGATTGGCTCTTTTCACTTTTTTTCCTTTGAAAACTTTTTTTTCTTTTTTTTTTTTTTAAATTGAAAAAGATGTCCTCACTGCACAAGTGACTACAGGCTACAGGCAAGGATGGGAGACGGAGGCTTCAACACAACTCATTGCACTTAGAACCGTTACTAACTGAAACACTATTTGCTTGTCAACAATGTACCCTTGACAGCAGGGAGAAACTTCTTTATAGTCTCTGCTTCAGACAAGATTTACATCTTTCTCCAAGGCCAGAGGCCAATTGTGACCACAAGTCTTGTTTCTTGTCCACCAGACCCAATCCTCTGGCACCTTGTATCCCCCCTTCCCCAGCAATATGCTCGGCCTAGGTTCCAGAGGCAGCTGGAAGGAAGCAGCTATGGGCTCATTCAGTTCTGTTTGCCCAAATCCAGAAGCCCTAGGAAAGTCCTGTCTGAGTCTTGACTCCTGACCCTTGCAGTGGCTGGAGTCGGTACTGGTGCACACCCCCACTCCCACGGTGTGGGTAGTGCTGTGAATTGGAAACCGCAGATACCCTGGAGGCCTGGTAGACAGCTGACTGCCCAGCACTGGGCAGACTGATAGTCCGTAAGTCTGATGGCAATGATGACCTAGAGTTCTGAGGAAAGGAGGTGGAACTCAGAGTTCCTGTGCTGGACTGAGAAACCGAGTCTGAGGTTGGCGAGTCTGAGGGTCCCTGCAGGGTAGGGCTAGCAGCACTAGAAGGGCAGCTCCTCCTTGGAAGATTGCTGCCAGTGCTGTTTCCAGAATGTGGCTGGCTGCTAAAATACCCTGGTGTCCCCGTAAATGGGGCCAACGAGTCTGTGGACACAGGGTGGGCGGGGCTGGAATAGGACGTGGAAGAGAGGGATGATTCTGAAGAACCGTGAGAGGGGGGGTTTCCAGGTCTCAGTGCAGTAGTTCGATAACTGTATCCTGGAGATTGTGTAGGATGTCCTCTGAAGGGGGAGGAACTCTGCTGAAGGAGGCTTTGTGATTCTGTCCGAGGACTATCACACTGCAGGAGCTAGCAAAGTTGGGAGGAAAAGAATAAGGTGGTGAACAAGTCCCTTAAATGGCTGACTTTTAATATAAATGGTGAACGTTTATAATACCCTATATTTTTTTTTTCTTCATCTTTTCACCATGTATTCCTTTTAGGAAACCAAAGGCAGTAAAATGTCTGTCTTTGATCACCTTATTCATTTTCTGGCATAATTTATTACCTGAGGGCAAGCAGATGATGACTTATTTCCAAGGTTGCTGAAACTATATGCAAAGACAGCATCTCAATGGCAAAGGATGGCCAGGACAATTTGGAACCCAGAACACACTCCTACATCTAGGTATCAGCAATTTCTCATCTCACCTGGTAGCTGTATCTGGAAGGGCTGTAAACAGTTGCTCCTTTAGAGAGTGCTGAGCTCAATGTCTCTGGACCTTCTCCATCTGCAGGGTCTGGAAGGTAACACATAAAAAAAAAATCAACTTGGCTTCTTAGAATAAGTAAGAAACAGCCATTGTTCATTCAAATCACCAATGCCATCACCAACCCATGTTGCTCTCTTTGTGACAAATTGGGTGAGTGCAGCATGCCAGAAGGGCAAAAGGAGTGGTTAATTATGGGCTATGTTCTAAATGCCTGATCTGATTCCCGTCTCCTTCTTTCTCTTCATCCTTCATCGAGGTAGATTTCCAGGACTTTGGAGAGATGAGAGTTACAGAAAGGTATTCCTTGGGGAAAAAAGAGCAGACAGAGAGCAAGCAACGCTAGATCTTACAAATGTTATAGCCCAAATGAGCATAAGTGGGCTAGAACCTAGCATACGGCAGAGTCCAACTGCATCAGAAACTGACTCACCTCAACTCAGTACTCAGCATGAACTGTACAGGACTTGGCTCATGTGTCCCTGAATGTGGTGGCAGTAGAAGGCCATGGGCTCACCTGAGTCTTTCTCTGTGATGTTACTCTCCCACGTGGGAGAGGGCTCTCCCTTTGGGGCCACCCTCACACTGCTTCGGAGGACCTTAGGGATGCTTCCTCCTTCTCGGAGTCGTTCTACTGATGTGGGAACCATCCTGTAAAGGCAACAGGGTGCAAGTTCAAGCCACAGGACTTAACCAAAACAAATGAAGCCCTAACCAAGGTGCACAGTGTATTTTCTTAAAACAGCCTCTTAAACAACACTTTCTTCAGAACCAATTTAAAACAAGGTATTTCCTCTGCCTCCAACTATGTCAGGCACAAAAGAGACACATCATCATCATCATCAACCACCACTTTTAACAACAACAACCACTTTTAACAACAACAACAACAACAACAACAACAACAACAACCACTTTTAAAGAAAAGAAATCGGCCGGGCGCGGTGGCTCAAGCCTGTAATCCCAGCACTTTGGGAGGCCGAGACGGGCGGATCACGAGGTCAGGAGATCGAGACCATCCTGGCTAATACGGTGAAACCCCGTCTCTACTAAAAAATACAAAAAAAAAACTAGCCGGGCGACGAGGCGGGCGCCTGTAGTCCCAGCTACTCGGGAGGCTGAGACAGGAGAATGGCGTGAACCCGGGAGGCGGAGCTTGCAGTGAGCTGAGAGCCGGCCACTGCACTCCAGCCTGGGCGGCAGAGCAAGACTCCGTCTCAAAAAAAAAAAAAGAAAAGAAATCAAGGAAAAGTGGATTAAAGATGTCAACTTCCCTTAACCCCATTTAAAAATGTTAAAATTTCTCCTTTGGGAAATCATGTGCCTGATACATAGTAGTGGTTTAATAAAGGTTTCATAGATTAATGAACATTAAACATATGAGCCAGGACTCTTCTTTCTCAGACTTATTTTTTCAGTTCAAGATCCCTGAACTCCTGTGGTTCATTCTCTATTTCACACATTTGATCCTCAGTATTTGCCACCAGTATTATTCATTTTTAAATTTGTGGTCTCCCCTAAACCAGACAAGTCCTTTCAGAATGTCTTCTTGCTCTGTATATGCTAACTATGTGGAAGAGAGACATTTGTTGTTAATTCATGTGGAACTTGGCTGGATTCTTGACTCACCTTTCATGTGAAATGAGAAATAGAAGAGGCAGTATTAGTGCCCACCAAATAAAAGAGCTCATCTGCATCCATAACTACATGTCATCCAAAGCGCTGCTCCACAGGCATGTTGGTAATTCTTAATTCTGCAAAGCTGGGGGGTTGCAGCTGACACTATTAAATCAGCTGAACAGGACAGATGGTACTGTTGGCTGGCTGTCTCAGATGTTCCCATCAAGTGTTCCCATAGATTTTAGGTAAAACTGGGAATGATCCTAGATATATACTCCCCCCACCCCCAATTTAACTATAAAACATCAGATATAAACTTACCACCTACTGCTGATATTCTCTTGAGGTCTGCAGTGAGATGAAGAAGTGCCTCTGGAATCTGATGGGCTTACCGCCTCCAAATGGGACATAGAGGAATGAGATGGGGAGAATTTTTTGTGAGGGGAAGATGGGGTTCGGGCTGAGGATCCCTGCACACCATGGGCACCAGTGTCAGAAACGGAGTTACTGCTGCCTTGCCCAGCTCCTGCAGACTTGCTTTTGCTCTGGGCAGAGTCACCTCCCCCACCAGCAGAATTTTCCTTAGCTTCTTGTTTCCGTTTTCGGTACTCCAGCAGGGATACCTAGAAAGGAAAAAACAAACAAAAAACGGTACTCTAGCTGGATATCATTAGTGGATCACTAGCAACAGGGAAAGAAGGAAAGATGGTACCGTAGTAAACCACTAGCCAAGCCACGCCAACAAAGCAGATACCAACCCTGACAACTTTTTTTGGGGGGTGTGAAAGAGATCTGAGCACAGCTACATATTTAAGACAGCTGGAAATTGGTAAGAGGAAGATAATAAACTAGGAGGTAAGTTTCTAAAGAATGTTTGCCAATTAGACCACCACGCTTTTTTCTGTCTTCAGAAAAACTTGTGAGGCTACCGTTACACAGTAACAGAAGTGTGCTATCATAGTTATTTGCAACAATGGGAGTACCCAGAGAAGGGAGAATTGGAAGCTTGTATAGTTTAAAAAGCCTCCCAGGTGACTCTGATGGCTCTTCTGCACTCCTTGGGAGCCCCTAGAATTAGCTGTTTGAGAGCATGAGAGAGAGAGAGAAGCAGGGAGAGGAGAAAAAGGAGATGGAGGAGAGGGAGGTAGACAGAGAGAGAAGGAAAAAAAAAAAAAAAAAAGAAAAGAAAAAAACCAATGCTCCAGGGTACTTAAATATGCTCAATTTTTCAAGAAATAAATAGGAATTTATTATTGTTTCTGTCTTAGACATAGATGTAATTAATGTAAAAAGAGGAAATTATTATTTCCAGTTTATACTTTTAGCAAGCTAGCTCTAGAAAACAACTTGGTAACTTCTCCCCAACTTCCCCTTCATCTCCCTAACACTTGCTCATTCTTTTCTGACAGCAGACCCCCCACCCCACCCTGCTGACCATAATCCCTGCCCTGCCTAGTACACCTCTTCTTTGCTGTTCTGACACACTACTTACACAGGCCGTAGAATTTACTACCGTGTCTTGATTGCTCCCTGACTAAACTATAAGTTCTAGGAGGGCTTTTTATCTTAAACATCCAGCACAGAATTTGGATATGCTTAAATTTATGCTTGCATATGCCCAATAAATTTCAGAAGTGTTTCTGAAATAACACACTATGATTTCCATGACTTTTGCACATAGTAAATATTATAAAACCAGAAATCTAAAGATTGTTTTCATCTTTGTTTCTGGTAGTCAATGCTGTTCATGCAACAATCTTTGAAATCAATTACTATCCTAATCCAAATTATCTGCCAATGTTTCCTCCTCCTTCTATCCCCTTAGGGTTCTCATTTTTCTGTGCAAATGTAACAAATATAGCCAGTTTTGCATATGCATTTTCTATACATAATTTTGGAAAGAAGTTAATAAATTCTGGTAATGAGTATTATTATAATGAAAATATAAAAAACCACTAGGTTTCATTTCAATGAGGATTCTACAGATGTTTGGCCATTACATGGTACTGTCCCCTACACAGGACATTCAGCATCCCTGGCCCTGCTCAATAAATGCAAGTCACTGGGATAATTCAAAACACTCCAACACATTCCCAAACACACCTAGTTGAGAACCATTTATACAAAAGCACATTTTTGGCTTTGTGACTTCTAGATCAGGCATTACTTAGAAGTGGAGTCCCCACCCATTAGCAAGCTCTCTATGGCCTGGCCCAGCCCAGCACTCTCTGCACTTTCCTCCTGGCTCTCCCAGCCTTCCACCTGATACAACAACATCCAACTGTTTGCACCACACTGCATGCCTGCTGCCTGCCCAACTGAGTGCCACGTAATTACCTGTTCTACTCCCTCTACTGTAACATGCCTCACCCTCATTTGTTGGTTGGCTGACTCCTACTTATTGTTTGAGATTCAGCTAAATCAGTAACCTGCCACCTCTCTCTCTAGCCTTATCTCTCAAACTGGGTAGTATCCTGGTCCTTCCATTTACTAGCTGTGTGACCATGGAAAAATTACTCAACTTGCCTTAGTTTCCTCATGTGCAAAATGGAAAACTGCCTATCTTATAGGCTTACTGTGAGGATAAAACACATTTAAAGAGCTTAACACAGTGCCTAGAACTTGGGACACACTAAATAATAGGTAAAATTTCTTTTTCACTGTTCTAACCTTTCAATGTCTAGCAAGTGTATGGCACATACAGGCATTTACATTTGCTGAATATTTACAACACTCACCAAGTTGTACTGAAACAGCCTTTCACTGGATATGGCAGAGACTATGTCTCACTTGTTTGAGAGTAGTGCAGAACACATAGCAGAAACTTACGAATATCTACTGAATTACTTGGTTAACATTCTTGAAAAGTTCACCGATACAACATGAAATACTTACTTTTTTCCTCTGTGGTGGGTTCTGGGGGGCAGATGGGACTCCTTCACAGGCCCTTTCACCACCAGGTGACAAGGATCCACGAGAGAGGTCTTTCATTAAGCCATGTTCATATCTGCTGGAAAATCCTTCTGCAGGCGAACAATATCCCCCATCCAAATGTAAAGGCTTCCTATCCCCCACTAGAGGAGAACCTCGATACAGTCCATCTGCTCGAGGCATAGCGTTCAAAGGGGAGTAGGCATACATCAAGTTGAACTCTGTCCGAAATGCCTGGTCTGAGTTTCTCACGAGGGTCTGATGTCCATCTCCACTTCTGCTTGGGAAACCAGTCTCAGAAGTGGGTCCGATGGAGGGATGAGGAGCCAGGTCAGAATGACTAGAGTTGAGTAGGGAAGGTCTATCAGCACAGCTGTTAGTGTTGGAGTCAAGGTATCCTACTTTTGCCAAATCCAGGTCTTTTCGGTGACAAAGCTGAAAGAATAAAAATCAACGGAGACATGGGGTAGGGGAGAAAGGAAAAAGTCAAAGGGCAGAAAGGAGGGGAGAGGGACACAGGTGAACAGGGAAAGATAAGAGGGATGGAAGTAGAGCAGATAAAGCCATTATATTCTGTAAAAGTCCCACGTAGCAACAGTGTATATAGGCCAGAGTACTAAAGAATCCCGGCCTTTCCCAAATTGCTTTCAAGTCTTTCTGGATGGGAAATACTGGGAAAGTTAGGTAATTGGCTAAATGTGACTATTTTGCCTGCTTAGCCTTTCATCAGGTTGCTGAGTCACCTTGTACTACACTAAGGGACAAGTGGTATAATAAGGAATTTACCTTAGCCCCATGCACACTACAAAGGTGAGACTGGTGTCTTAAGATAACTGGCTTCTGGGGTTATCAATTTCTAAATTAATATTGATGCAAGGTGAGGGGGAGGGAAAAAGGTGGAGGAAGAAGAAAGTAGACGGAAAGGCAAGTATTTAAGTTACTGGTTCAGTAAAGGAGGATGGCATTAAAGACATCAACCAACCAGTTCTTCACTCACTTTCACTGTTAAAGAAGGTGTGTTTCTCATACAACTTTCTGGCCACTCAGTTCTTCTTTCTTTATCCTCTAATGTATGTCAACATACCACAAGACCACTAATGCTCATCACTGCAGATTCTGAAATGCTGAAATGTACCAAAAATAAACCCCACCTACTATTTGGTTATCATAACCTCCAAACTTCCAACACTAGGTCAACTACAGCTAACCGCCTACAAAGAATGGTACCAGAAAACCAGATACCATACCATATCAGTCTTCAAATTATGCTATCTTAGAATCTTTCAACAACTGAGGAGAGAGAGCTTTACTTTCCTAATAAGCTAGAGTCAAAACACCAAGAAAATCTCTAATATACTAGTGGAATACAACCTTTTTCAGTTTCACATTAACCTATGAACTACTACTGATTCAGAACTTACTAGACTGTCACTGAATTATGCCCTAATTTTTTATTGGAAGGGGGTGGGGTTAAAGTTCAGTTGAATATTTCTGAGAGACTCTAACTTTCTCTTCAAGAGAAAAAAGGTCCCATGTATTAACAGATTCAGAGTTCATTATTATTACATCTGAAAGCTTATAATAGAAACTCTAGCACTAAAATCTGAGTTTGACATATCCACAGCAGACGGGTTTGTGAGAAAACCACTCTACTGATATCCTAAGAGATAACACTTGTATAGCAACCATATCCTAACCATTGCAGAATGGTGGCCTGTGACACAAACCCAGGGACTCACTTGGTTTCCTTGTGCACTCAGTAAGGAGCTACAGAGAAAATGTAGGAAAGCTGAAAGACAGAACGACTTTCCCTTCCTGAAGAAGCTGCTCAATCTATCAACCAAAGGCCAAAACATCTGGTTTAGAGAGCTGTTAGATTAACCCTAGAACAAAGCATAAGTCACCACCCAACTCAAAAAACAGCTCTTACCAACTTTTGACTCAATTTTCCTTATTTATTAGCCTTTCTTTAACAAGGCTCCTACCACATATCAGCATCTTGACTTCTAGATTCTATTCTTTAATAGAACTCCAGCCACCCCTCCCCAAACAACAAAACCAACCCCACCAAACACACACACACCACACACTCACGCACACCCCTACTTCATTTTCCTCCATCTACATTGACAGGCCTGTGTAGTCACAGTCACACAGGAAGGCTCATTTAACTTAACTGTGACTGAGTGGCCGCCCTCCAGCCCATCACCCCACTCACTCAGATCCCCAGCCCTCCCCACACACTCAGGAACACATTCATGAACACTCACTCTCAGCCTCCAAGTGTGATTGAGATGGTGTGATAACTACCTCGGGTGACAGGGACTCGGGCCTATGCGCAGGGGAACTCTCAGGGGAGGATATGTTCTAGAGGAGGGAAAAGCATCTTGTTATTATTCATCTACTCGAAGTCAAGAAGCAAAACAAAACAAACAAAAAATAAAAGCAAGCATAGATGTTAGCCACAACTTTTTTAGGGGGCGAAGAAGTTGAATAAGAATGCATAGGGGAAATAATTAACTGCAGAACTCATCTCGATGGACAGAATGACTTGTTAAAATGCTTCCTGGTATCTTTGAAAGCATTTAGGGATAAATTGGTTATAATGTTTCATGCTGTAAGTAAACATCTCAAGCACATATAAGGAAAGAGTTAGACTGGTGAAATTTTAGTGTTATACGTCTTTGTATTTTAGATGAGAGTTTAGCAACCTATAGTATTTCTTATTGAGGGGCACCCTACCCCTTATTCCTCCTTAGATGGACCTTGTTCCTTCACCCAATGCCTCTTCTGCTTGTCACATTTCTTTATTCTCTTATATGCCTCAGGTCCTCCCACTGCTATCCAGGGGGAGACGTTAGTGTGCTGGGGGCTGACCTGGTTAGGGAGATGGCCAGTTCTTCTTGAATGAGTTACAGGAAATGTGATTGATGGAATCCCTAGCTCACAGGCTAGAGGTGGTTCTAAGCATAATCTAATTAGACCTGAGCCACCCCTATTTATGTTATTTTGTAAAATCCATTGTACTTTTGGCAACAGAGCAGAAAAAGCATGTATGTGTATACTTAAGTCCCTGCATCCTATAGAGGGTAGGATTTCACCTTGGGACTTTCAGGTGAGGCAGCACTCCCATAACAAACAGAGACTGAGCAATGAGTGCTTAATGGAAAGATGTAAATGGGAACACGTGAAGAGAGTGATGGTGGTAGTGTGACAGTAATTCAGGGGTGCTAGGGCTGAGGTAAGGACAGGGTGCCTAATGTAGACTCTGAATAACTGTGGCCTAGGTGGCAGGCATATGCTGAGGTAGGGGAAATGAGGCTGCTTCAGCAAAGCAGGGTTTTGGCTGTGAATTTTACTTGGCATGGAGAGTGAGTGGGTGCTGTACATCTATGTGTGAAATGGTGAGTGGAATATGGCTGTCAGGGCAAGAAAAGGAGAGGCTTATTCTGGTAGAAAGGAGAGGCTAATTAAGCTTGCCCTCCCAATGTTGCTTCCACTGTTCTTTCTAGATGCTTTCCCCTCCTGAAAATCTTGTTCTGTTCTCTTCTACTGTTTATCTTCTTACCTTCTTCCATTAGCACTTAAGGCTTCTTACCATTTTCTTGAATGCTTTTTTCCTTTTCAAAAATATCCGTCCCCAAACTAATATGGTAAAGTGTTTTTTTTTTTTTTTTTTTTTTTTTTTTTTTTTGAGACAGAGTCTCCTTCTGTTGCCCAGGCTGGGATGTAGTGGCGCAATCTTGGCTCACTGCAACCTCTCAGGCTCAAGCAATTCCTGTGCCTTAGCCTCTTGAGTAGCTGGGATTATAGGTGTGTGCCACTGTACCTGGCCTAAGCTGGTCTTTTAATTAATTATTTGTAGAGATGGGATCTCACTGCTGCCCAGGCTGGCATGTAGTGGCACAATAATGGCTCACTGCAGCCTTAAACTCCTGGTCTTAAGTGATCTTCCTGCTTCAGCCTCCCAAGTAGCTGGGACTACAGGCGCCCGCCACCTCGCCCGGCTATTTTTTTGTATTTTTTTCAGTAGAGACGGGGTTTCACCATGTTAGCCAGGATGGTCTCGATCTCCTGACCTTGTGATCCGCCCGTCTCGGCCTCCCACAGTGCTGGGATTACAGGCTTGAGCCACTGCGCCCGGCCTTAAGCTGGTCTTTTAATTAATTATTTGTAGAGATGGGATCTCACTGCTGCCCAGGCTGGCATGTAGTGGCACAATAATGGCTCACTGCAGCCTTAAACTCCTGGTCTTAAGTGATCTTCCTGCTTCAGCCTCCCAAGTAGCTGGGACTATAGGTGTGTGTCACCACACCTGGCTAAGTTTTGTATTTTATTTTTGGAGAAATGTGGTCTCACTANGGCCTCCCACAGTGCTGGGATTACAGGCTTGAGCCACTGCGCCCGGCCTTAAGCTGGTCTTTTAATTAATTATTTGTAGAGATGGGATCTCACTGCTGCCCAGGCTGGCATGTAGTGGCACAATAATGGCTCACTGCAGCCTTAAACTCCTGGTCTTAAGTGATCTTCCTGCTTCAGCCTCCCAAGTAGCTGGGACTATAGGTGTGTGTCACCACACCTGGCTAAGTTTTGTATTTTATTTTTGGAGAAATGTGGTCTCACTATGTTATCCAGGCTGGTCTCAAACTCCTGGCCTCAAGCAATCCTCCTGCCTCAGCCTCCCAAAGCACTGAGATTACAGCTGTGAGCCACCATGCCCAGCCTAAGCTGGTCTTTATATGCGAAACCTTTTTGATATTTCACAATGTGTCACAGCCTTTGATACAAAAAAGCCTCCCCACCTCTCTGTACTAGAACACAGCAAAGAGTATGGCTATTAAAATGGTGATTAGAATGGTTCAGGGTGGTGAAATCTGTTCTATTATTGATGAGAAAGGAAAATTTTCCTTAAATTGCAAGTGAAACCATGCCTTGGACCTTTTACTATTTAGTATTTTCCTTCCCTCCTGGTACTCTAACATTAAGGTTGGACTGTATTTAAAATGATCACCAATTAAAAAAAAAGAAAACCAAAACTACTTTATATTTGCAGTGTTTAATAGTTATCCCAAATGCTACAAGGGATAAGGAACACACTGAGTGCTGAACCTGCTTGTTTTGGAAAGTGACTTACCTTCCAATTTTCTTTTTCTTTTCTTTTCTTTTTTTTTTTTTAAACGAGACGGAGCCTTGCTCTGTTGCCCAGGCTGGAGTGCAATGGCACAATCTCGGCTCACTACAACCTCCACCTCCTGGGTTCACACCATTCTCCTGCCTCAGGCTCCCGAGTAGCTGGAACTACAGGTGCCTGCCACCACGCTTGGCTAATTTTTTGTATTATTAGTAGAGATGGGGTTTCACCGTGTTAGCCAGGATGGTCTTGATCTCCTGACCTCATGATCCGCCCGCCTCAGCCTCCCAAAGTGCTGGGATTACAGGCGTGAGCCACCATGCCCGGCCTCCTTCTAATTTTCATAATCCCACATTTATAATAAAGTCTGTATTGATAAAGTATGAAACTCTATTCCTATAATCGTACGCCCTCCAGGGAGAATTCCTCTCATGATACCTTACTGTAAAGCTCTAGGTGCCAACTGCAAAGTCAATTGCAAGTAGACAAAGTTAGAAAGGCTTGAATCAGCTGCTGTATTATCTGGCTGAAAGAATTCCATAAAGAATCTGGTAAAGAGTAATTTCTCTAGATAACTCATATGTAACCAGGAGGTTTTTTCCCTCAGCCAGAAAGAGGTCTGCTCCAAAAGTAGAGATCTAGGGTAAGACAGAATATAGTTCTGCTTTCAATGTTGCTAGCTACCTCTTAGTTACTCATATAAAAATCCAAGTATTCTGAATCCTCATACTTGGAAAAGCTGAATAGGAAACATAAGATTGGTTAGGACATTCACCTTTCTCAAAAAACACATCTGGAGAAGTACAAGCAAGGGGGCAGAGCAGCAGAGTGTGTTTAGTGGTCAGAACAAATTTTTCTGAAGAAGGAAGGAAAAGACAGTGTCCATTTTAATTACAAATCAAAGTAACATGCAACAGATGAAGTGTTTTAAAAAAGTATACATGGATTCTGTTGAAACCTGCTGTCACCCGAACCTGAACACTAAAGTGATTCAAAATCACTTTTTGAAATAGCTGAGGCAGACATTTCTAACTTAATCCCAGTGAAGGTAATAAATTTGTCTCATGAATACATGTTGCTAGTCTCCTGTCTACTTCTCACTCTTAAGACATTATAACAAAGAGGGAAAGTAACCTGGAGTGGAAAAAATCCGCATTCGCCATAAGCCATACCCCAATGTTTTCTAAATCTGTTCACTAAGGCCACAATGAAAATACCAAACAACCTGGGAAAGACACTTCACTTATTTAAAGGCCTAGAAACGAAGACACAATCAATCAATATCATCTGTGCTCTCAGGCTGGTGTTACTAACAGATACTACAGGCAGCTAGAGGCCTATTTTGACCAAAGTTTACAGTAAAGATAACGATGGAGATCTAGCATGCTTACTACCTAAACATATGGAGACTGATGGACTGCATGCAAAAGATACACAAATGGGATCTGTGGTAGCACTATGCCTATTTTGGGAAGTACAGGGGCTGCCAAGATGAGAGGTGACCAGGTAATAGGCCACAATGACCCTGAGGTTTCCCATTCTCTTACTGAGATGGGGAAGGAAGATAGTAAAGAAATATTTGGAATGGTATTATATTTGAAATGAGAAGGTACAAATGGTGATTTTCATATCCAGCACTCCCGGCAACCAAACCCAAATCACCTCAAACTGCAGAGGAGTGTTGCAGCGACTAGCAGTAGTAAGAGATGTGACTGGTGAAAACATGAGACTGTATCCATTTCGACACTCCTCTTCTCCTGGGTGAGATGAGCCAGGCGTGGCCAGCTGGGGGCTCTTTGAGCCTGAATTGGGAGGGGGTGGTGTGACTGGAGACAGAGGCCGAAGTAACTTGGTGACATTCTGCTCCATCAGATAGCGAGACTTCCATTTCTTTAATGGGCTCAACAAGTCTGTGAAACACAAAGCTTGGATGAGAGTTTGAAATCACAGATTAATTTAAGGCTCTACAGTAAAGCCATTAATCTGTAATCTACAATGGCTCTTAACTGTTTTCTGCCTCATCCCATTAAGTTATCTCCTCCAATCAAACCAAAATCCCAAAGAAACTCTTTAATTACCACACTTAAAATGATTCTGAAAACATTCTATCTCCCAAACTCCAGGTAAATCGAATGTGACTGATCTCTAATTTAATTTCTACCAGTGCAAAATATAAAATTCTTTCATTTATTCATTTATTTATGTATTTATGAGACGGAGTCTTGCTCTGTCGCTAAGGCTGCAGTGCAATGGTGTTATCTTGGCTCACTGCAACCTCCATCTCCCGGGTTCAAGCAATTCACTGCCTCAGCCTCCCGAGTAGCTGCGATTACAGGCATGCACCACCACACCTGGCTAATTTTTGTAGTTTTAGTAGAGATGGGGTTTCACCATGTCTGCCAGGCTGGTCTTGAACTCCTGACTTCAGGTGATCTGCCCGCCTTGGACTCCCCAAGTGTTAGGATTACAGGCCTGAGCCACTGCTAAATTTCTTTCTTTTACATTGAGTTTCTGAAAAGTCTTCATTACTGTGTTAAAGTTACCCTCTACTAAACTGCTATATCACCAACCAAAGGTACTGAGATGCTAAATCCAAATTCCTTTCACCATCTCTCATATATTGTGTCCCTTTTCAGAAGCTCTTTCTATAATGTTCTTATATGATTTCCTGATCCACGTCTAGCCCCTTTTCTACCTAAAAAGCGTGAAATGATTTCTACAGAAACTTCTCTCAACCATTAAAAAATTAGGTTTATATTCTTTTCTTTTTTGACTAGAATAATCCTATTTTCTATACTTCTTAGATCCACTTAAAAAGCAAGTTACTACACTTAAATATTTTAGTAACCATTTAGGCGAAAGCACCTTTCTCACTTGATTCTCAGAATAAAATAGTTTTATTCATTTACAGTTAAAAGATACGTATTTATTTAATACCTACAGACTACTGAACTAGGTATGAAGAGAAAAATGGTCATCAGTCTATTTTCAAGAGGCTTAAAATTTGTAAGAAATAGAAAGAAGGCCAGGTGTGGTGACTCACGCCTATAATCCCAGCATTTTGGGAGGCTGAGGCAGTCAGATCACTTGAAACCAAGAGTCTGAGACCAGCCTGGCTAATATAGCAAAACCCTGTCTTTACTAAATACACAAATAGACTAGGCAGATGTGGTGGTGGATGCGTGTAGTCCCAGTTACTCAGGAGGTGGAGGCACAAGAATCACCTGAACCCAGGAGGCAGAGGTTGCAGTGAGTTGAGACTGCGCCACTGTACTCTAGCCTGGGTAACAGAGCGAGGAGACTGTCCCAAAAAAACAAAACAAAACAAAACAAAACAAAACAAAACAAAACACCAAAAGCAAAAACCAAAAAGAGAACATATTAGTAAGATCAAGAAAGGTGATCATATTGCTATGCGTTTAAAAAAAAAAAAAAAAAAAGCTGTATTCTAAATGATTATTATATACTATGGACTATGCCATGTGCTTTACTGTGAAATATCTAATTTTAACAACTCCATAACAAGCACTATTATTAACATCCCCATATTAAAGGTGACAAATTTGATGTGTGGAGAGAGACAAAACACGTATTCTTGCTCCCATCTATCTACATTCTTAATTTTTGTATTTTTAGTAGAGACGGGGTTTTGCCATGTTGGCCAGAATGGTCTTGAATTCCTGACCTCAAGTGATACACCCACCTGAGCCTCCCAAAGTGTTGGGATTACAGGCATGAGCCACCACGCCTGGCCCCATCTTTCTGTATTCTTAATCAATAAAGTATATCCCCAAGTCTTGGTGGATGGAAGCAGTGACATTTATTCCAGGCCTTCAAGGAAAATTTTTGGGTCAGGAAGATTATCTGGAAGCAATGGTCAGTATGAGACTAGTAACTGGGAAACCATCTGGAGTTAATACAGTAGTTAGCAAAGAGTTATGAGGCACTAAACTAGGGTAGGAGATGTTTAGATGAAGAGGGAAGAATAAATGCAAAAAATTATTGAAGATGTGTATTTTTCCTTTCTGATATCTCAGAATTTTTAATATTCCTAGACTGGAAGTATATTCACATTTTCCTTTTGTTCCAGACACTAAATTTTCTTTCCTTCTTTTAAAAAGTGCCTAGGTATAAAACAGAAACAAACATGTAATTCATGGCTTATATTCGGAATAACTTTTACATATTTAATATTTCAAGGGTCTTAAACAATGGAATCTTTCAGAAGATCTCTGTACTGCTAGGTCCAACACTATAACTACTAAAGTCAATTATGTTAAGTGATGAAGTTAGTTGTAGAAAAAAGTTAGAAGATACAGGTGAAATGTGCCATGTGCAAATCAATGTACATGGCATTCATTCAACATATATTTACTGAGTACTTATTATGATACTGTATTCAACAAGAGACCTGATATCTGCCCTTAAGAAGTTTACAGGCCAAAGAAGGCCAAATAATTTGTCCACTTTTTGTCTTTTTCCTGCATACATAGTTTCCAAATTTTATATGGTCAAATCTATCCATCTTTTATTTATTTTTTTAACCTTTACTCAAAAAATAACCAAGGTTATATAAACACATACACAACCTGAAAATCATATCCACAAATAAACACATGCTAATATCCTGGTAAATTTTTATCCAGACATTGCTTCACTGACTCTTGCCTTACCTACACTACTCAGTAACTATTTTCACTCAGAAATACATGGTCAACATTTTTTTTATGATAATGAATAGAAATCTACAGTTCAGGTTTAATGGTTGCACAACATGAGTATTATCAAAATTTAACCAATTCAAGTATTTTTCATTTTTTGCTATTAGAACAAATGGCTACATGTAGGATTATTAAATAAAAAAAAAATCTACATATGTGCAGTAACTTTATATTTAGTCCTGTGAGAACTGCTGGCACCTGTTCTTTAGCCTGCATTCTACTGGGGTGTTGGGGTCTTTTTCTTCATCTGTAAGGGCTCTTTAAATAGTAAGAATGTTGACCCCTTATCAATAAAATTAAAAATGTATTTTCCCAGTTTACTGATTGCCTTTCAATTTTATTTACAAGTCTCTGCTATATGTTTTGTTTCTATTTAGTCAAATGGACCACTTTATTTTCTGCTTCTGATATCACATCTTTGCTAACCCACCCTGACATTGTAAAAATGCCAGCCTATTTTCCTTTTATCTCCATGTTTAATTTTTAATTTAGATCTTAATTAAAAAAGAACATATTTTATTTCACACTGACAAACTGCCATTAAAAAAAAAAGGAAAAAAGAACATACTTAAGTATGGGGTAGCAATTAATCCATTCTCTTCCTATAGCAAATAGCTAGCACCTTCCAAAATCTTCTGTAATTGTAGAATAACTATAATTTTCCCATTAATTTGAAATATATTTATCTTATTAGATTCTTACATATACTGGGTTTATCTTCAATACCAGCATACTTTTTACTAAGATTGTTTGGGCAATTCCAGTTATTCTAGTCTAGTTCTCCAAGATGTTTTAGCTATTTTAGCAATGAACTAACTATAGAAGTCATTCAGTGACCATGCTCATACTATTAAAAAAAAAAAAAAAAAGGTTAGGATTCTGATTGGTGTTACATGAAATTCAGGAGTAGTTTGAGAAGCATTCTTACTCAGGAACATGGCATAATCTTTATTATTAACATATTGATTTATGTCTCTCTTCATACCACATGTCTAATTAAGTTTACCCTTCAGCGTTCTTTAGTTTTTTTTTTACTACTATGAAAAAAACATATCTCCCCCTTTGTTATCTAAATGTTATTAACATTTAAAAAGTTTACATACTTATTTTTTATCCAGTTACTATACTAATCTCTACCAGTTTTTCAATTAATTCTCTAGGTAGATAATAGTATTTCTACATGATAACACATTAGTACTCTTTACCAGTACTTATATCTCTTATGTTGATTTTCTTTTTTTGGGGGGGGAGGGGGGTATAATTACTTTGGCTAACAATTACAGACTATATTAAATAATAATGGTAATAGTGGGATAATTTGATAGCCTATTTTGATGTTTAACTAGTTTTCATGATGCATGACAACTGGCAATTTCTTCAGCTAGATGTTAAAAAATCATAAGTATGTTATTTTATCATTAAATTGATAACAGTCACTGTGTTATGACTTCTCCTCCCCCATTTGACCTGCTAACAAATGAATGTCATTAAATTTTCAAATATTAACTTATCCTTACATTCCTAGAAGGACCTTAGTCATCATGTATTATTCTTTTAATATTCTTACAAATTCAAGGTGCTAGTTAAGATCACAAATCTAATTCAAAAGTGGTACTATGCTGTTTTGGAGGGTAGAGGGAGTTAATTTGATAAAATGAATGAAAAATAAAATTTTCAATAAATACTATATGATACTCCATTACAAGTATGTGCACAAGCAGATAAAATTACAAATTCTACCATTCCTGGGGTTGGAATTCAGATTATTTTAACCTATAGTTTTGCAATTGTTAATAACTAAGAATTAGTTATTCTAACAACTAATTCATTCAACTTTTGAAGCTGTTGAACAAATCTGACTACAAAGTTTTGTCTCACCCTCCAGGTTCACCTGACCTCTCGCCAACCAAGTACCACTTCAAGCATCTGACAACTTTTTGCAGGGCAGGTGCTTCCACAACCAGCAGGATGCAGAAAATATTTTCCAAGAGTTTGTCAAATCCTGAAGCATGGATTTTTATGCTACAGGAATAAACAAACTTATCTCTCATTGGCAAAAATGTGTTGATTGCAGTGGTTCCTATTTTGATTAACAAAGATGTGCCTGAGCCTAAAGTGATTTAAAATTAATGGTCCAAGACTGCAATTACTTTTGCACCAACCTTATATATAAATTTTGGTTTCTGTGTCTATTTCTGTAGGAAACATACCAAGCAGAACAAATGAATACTAGGTTAAGGATTATGAATATTTTTAATGCACATGATAAATCTTATCAAATTGCTAGCAGGGCTCTCCTGTCAGTTTTACTGCAAATCCTTTCCCCAATGTATTAATCCTCTATTAATTCAGAGGCAGTACAGACACAAAAACATGGTTAATACAGATTGAATTATTTATTATTTTTAGAGATAGATGTCTTGCTGTCATTCAGGCTGGAATGCAGTGGCATTATCACACCTCATTGCAGCCTCAAATTCCTGGGCTCAAGCCACCCTCCTACCTCGGCCTCTCTAAGGCTACAGGCAACACACCATCATGCCTGGCTAATTTTTATTTTTTGTAGAGATGTGGGCCTCTCTCTGTTGCCCAGGCTGGTCTCAAATTCCTGGCTTCAAGTGATCCTTCTGTCTAGGCAATCCAAAGAGTTGGAAATTGCAGGTGAGAGTCACCATGCCAGGCCCAAGTTTGAATTAAAAAATATATATACATTTGAATGTGCCTAGAACTTTCTTTGGCAAAGGACCTTGTTCTTTTAAAGACAGGGTCCTGCTGTGTGGCCCAGGCCTAACTTGACTCCAGGGCTTGAGTGATCCTCCTACCTCAGTCTCCAAAGTAGTTGAGAGTTACAGGCATGTGCCACTGACAGTCCAGCTAGAATCTAATTCTTTTTCAATCTCCTAAGTAAAAATTCCACGACAATTTACCAACTTTTACATTTATATTTAGGCCTATTATGACTATTTTGTTCCATATATACATCCATTCTTGCATCAATATTATACTAAATTTAGCTATTAGCTTCATACTAGAAGCTAGTCTTACACCTCAAGAGAAAGTACTTCGTTATTATTTTTTCAATTTTTTCTTATTTTTTAAAAGGTAGACTTCAGAATCATTTAATCAAACTCCGAAAACAAGGCAGTTTCATGGGAACTATATAAAAGAGAGAGAAAAAGAAATATATATATACACATATATATCTTTACATAATGAACATGAAATTTATCAAAGGTTCACGTTTCATGAAAAAAAAGAAAAAGTAAAAAAGAAATTTCAATTTTCTCAGACTTTAAAAATATTTCTCAGTAACAGTTTACTCCATATATCCAACTAAGGTTATTCCTAGGCAGTTTCTTAGTTTTGTTAAATTTGGTAACAAAAAAATTGGTATTCATTTACTTTCTTAGTATATAAATGATTTAAAAAAATATATTTATACTTTTTATATATTTACTCTTCTATCTAGTAATATTAATAAACTCATTATTATCAAAAAAATTTTTTTTTCTTTTTTGAGACAGCACTGCAACCTCCACCTCCTGGGTTCACACTATTCTCCTGCCTCAGCCTCTCGAGTAGCTGGGACTACAGGTACCCGCCACCATGCAGAGCTAATTTTTTGTATTTTTAGTAGAGATGGGGTTTCACGGTGTTAGTCAGGATGGTCTTGATCTCCTGACCTCGTGATCCACCCGTCTCGGCCTCCCAAAGTGCTGGGATTACAGGTGTGAGCCACCATGCCTGGCCTAAACTCTTACTATTAATTCTAAGTTTTCTAGATGATTATTTAGGCTCTTCTAGGAATACACCCACATCATTTACAAATAATGAACATCATGCCCCTGCCCTACTTTGATAATAACTTTTATTTCTATAAAGTTTCAGCTTTTAGGAACTTAGAATCTTTAATGTATTTATTTATTTATTTTTGAGATGGAGTCTCACTCTACTGCCAGGCTGGAGTGCAATGGCATGATCTTGGCTCACTGCAACTTCTGCCTCCCAGGTTCAAGCAATACTCCTGCCTCAGCCTCCTGAGTAGCTGGGACTACAGGCGCATGCCACCACGCCCAGCTAATTTTTTTGTGTTTTTAGTAGATACAAGGTTTCACCATGTTGGTCAGGATGGTCTCAATCTTTTGACCTCGTGATCTGCCTGCCTCAGCCTCCCAAAGTGCTGGGATTACAGGCGTGAGCCTCCACGCCCGGCCAGAATCTTTAATGTATTTATTAATACACAAATACTCTATGAGAGAGTATTCTGTTTAGAATAATGACCGTATAATAATTACTCTTACCGGCCTAATACTAAACTAAGAACTTTATATACATTATTAATTCTAATGTTAGTCCTATAAAACAGGTATTGCTATTCCCATTTTACAGATGAGGCTCAGAGACTTCTTTTTTTTTTTCTAAAGACAGAATCTCCCTCTGTCACCCAGAATGGAGTGCAGTGGCACAATCTCGTCTCACTGCAACCTCCGCCTCCTGGGTTCAAGCAATTCTCCTGCCTCAGCCTCCCGAATAACTAGGATTACAGGTGCGTGACCAGGCCCAGCTAATTGTTGTATTTTTAGTAGAAACAGAGTTTTCCCGTGTTGGCCAGGCTGGTCTCGAACTCCTGACCTCAGATGATCTAGCTGCCTTGGCCTCCCAAAGAGCTAGGATTACAGATGTGAGCCACCACACCTGGCCTCAGAGACTTTTAGTAACATGATATAGTTAGTAAAGGGGACAGCTGGTTTTCAAATAAAGGTCTGTTTGATTCTATTATAGAAATCCTTTCTCTTTTCTTAATATCGCTTTGGTATTCTTGAAAAAAAAAAAAAAAAAAACAAAAGAGCCAACAAATAAAAATAATTCCTCAGAATTTATGCTAATTTTGTAGCAATATAACTTGCGCATTTTACAGCTGCTTGATTTTTAAAATCAAATATTTTCCTATGTTGCTCTTTAAGGGCAAGGTGTGTCCTGTGAATGTTTCTCACTGTTAGACTAGGGCAGAAGCTCGACAACAACAAAAAAGGCTGGTGACTAGGAATCCTCATTTCCTTCCATCCAGGACATGTAATAACAAAGACACTTTTTCCATAATCCTTTGCTAGTCAGGATGTGAACTGCTATACAATCTCCTGTTCCCGACCTTAACTATACACATGCATTAACATGCACACCATAAAGATACACAAACATGATAGTCTATTTCAGCTAAGTTATATTCTTAATACACCTTAAACGCTGTTAAAAAAGAAATAATATAAATGGAAATCTGGTACCAAGATTTCTTTATAGTACCTTATTTGACTAAATCTCCCTAATTTTTGGTGAATACCAGAAGAAAATATTTTAAATAAACAGTATAATTTATCTTTCAGATAAATGGAATTTTATTATCCTGATATACAGGTGGTAACTTATGAGGTATAATCTAATCTAGAGACAGAAGAATAAACCAAATCCATAATTTAAAAAACGGCAATTCACAGCCGGGCATGGTGGCTCATGCCTGTAATCCCAGCACTTTAGGAAGCCGAGGTGGGCGGATCACCCGAGGTCAGGAGTTCAAGACTAACCTGGCCAACATGGTGAAACCCTGTCTCTACTCAAAATACAAAAATTTGCTGGGCGAGGAGGTGGGTGCCTGTAATCCCAGTTACTTGGGAGGCTGAGACAGGGAGAATTGCTTGATTCTCCATCTCAACAACAACAACAACAACAAAAAGGCAATTCACATTTTCCGAAATAAAATCTAAAAAGAAGTAAAATCCAAATGAAATAAGAACTTTAATAAAATTCTGATTTTAGTTGCACTATCTGTTGCTAAAAAATTATCTAATTAAATTCAAGTTCATTATATTTATTCAGCATGTTGGTAAACAGGAACAATGAGGTGGTTTTTTTTATGAAAATCTGAAATATTCTGTTTGTTGCAACCTGAAAGGTTGCTTTAGCATCTAATTTACTTTGGTATTTTGACTGTCTAATATTTAAAAAACGGATTTAGAGACAAAGTTATGAAAATCACAAAGAACTTTTCAATTAAGCTGATATTTGCAAGAGAAACTGTGGTAAAAAGATTGTCACAAAATACACTTAAGATATCCAAGTGCTTTCTTTCTTCTTTTTTTTTTTTTTTTGAGCGTAGTCTAGCTCTGTGGCCAGGGCTGGAGTGCGGTGGCCGGATTCAGCTCACTGCAAGCTCCGCTCCCGGGTCCCGCTTCTCCTGCCTCAGACCTCCCGGTGTGGGGACTACAGGCGCCCACCACTGCGCCGGCTCCGAGTTTTTCTTGTATTGTTAGTGACGGGGTTTCACCGTGTTAGCCAGGATGGTCTCGATCTCCTGACCTCGTGATCCGCCCGTCTCGGCCTCCCAAAGTGCTGGGATTACAGGCTTGAGCCACCGCGCCCGGCCCCACAAGTGCTTTCAATTAGATCCTTTGCAAGTCACTGTGAAAACCAATGGACCAGATGATTTTTCATTGACATCTAGTTTAAAAATGCACAAGGACTTTAGATTTAAAGCTGTCTGAAATTTTTTTTTTTTGAGACAGAGTTTCGTTCTGGTCGCCCAGGCTGGAGTGCAGTGGCATGATCTCAGCTCACTGTGTAACCTCCACCTCCTGGGTTCAAGCAATTCTCCACTGCCTCAGCCTCCCGAGTAGCTTTAGGGAGGGATTACAGGCACCTGCCACCACACCCAGCTAATTTTTGTATTTTTGGTAGAGACGGGGTTTCACCATGTTGGCCAGGTTGGTCTCAAACTCCTGACCTCAGGGGAGCCTCCCATCTTGGCCTCCCAAAGTGCTGGGATTACAGGTGCGAGCCACAGTGCCCAGCTGTTCTTTTAAAAATTGTATGCTAATTATATAAGCCCCTTTGAAAACAATCAATTGATAATAATTTCTCACTTACTTTATTCATCCCCTACTCCCTCAACCATGTCCCACCCAACTTAATCACTTAGAATTTTAATTATTTCCTGAATATTAGTGTTCCACCACTTTCTTGCCCTTTCCCCATCTTATAAATATGAATATAAATTTCCTAAACTTACTACTTTAAATGTATCTAACCTTTTTTATAACCATTTCTGCTGTTATCTGTACACTGTCTAGTCCTTCTTTGTCGTCCTGGGAAAACTGATCCCTGACTTGAGATCTCTCTCTTCCTCTGTAAAGACAGATGTAAAGTAACTATTTAGAAAACACGCCATTTCTTTTTGTATCAGAAGTACTCATACTGAAATTTTTTATGCAGACCTGAAACAATCATTGGTCACATATTCAGAAAGGTTTTAGATACGTACCTGCGTTGTCTTTGCAGATACTAGAAGAGCTACTATTCTCATTACTTTGGTATAGGTGCTGAGTTCTAGTCTCTTGGGGTACAGATGATGTTTGAGTCATCCCTTCTTCTAAGGCTTGTTTTATCCAGCGCTATAATTGGAAAAGAACCAGAGAATTATCAGTAATTATTTAAAACCATTTAGTACACCTGTTTTAAATGTACATCAACTGGTGAGTGATACAATTCAACACACTAATTCAGCTACACAGTCCAGCATTTTATTGTCCTGTGTCTCAGCATATTGGAACATTGCCCTATCAATTCCTTTTAACTGACAGAATTGAGGAAAACTGGATTACATATAATGAGATCCCATCAAAAGACAAAAACCAATAAAAAATGATTACATCTTTTCACACTGTTTGGGATGGTGTAAAACGGCAAGACTTAGGAAGAAATCTTAACATTTATTTAGGAGAGACTCTGATCGTATAGAATAAAACTAACACATAAAATAAGTGCCTAGAAGGAAGATAAAGATCTCTTAAAAGTTGTCTGCCCTGTGCTGGAGACAAGTGAAGAGGTAATAAAAAAGATTCATAGGAAGATTTTGGATGAGGATTAACAGCTCTTCAGTACAGGTACCAAAAGGTTTATCTCAAATGAAATAACCTATGGGATCCCCCCTCCAACAAGTAGTTTGGTTAAATTATGCATGAGTAATGCAAATCACAAAATGAACTTCTGTAGAAATAAAAAAAAGGGAAAAAGTCAAAAAGAAGACCTATCAGTCACAAGTTTTTGGTAGTAAAGATTAGAACAATAAATTGACGAGAAATAAATTTAGGCGAGATAGTAAGCCTGCAAAGATTAGGATAGTAAGATTATGCATCCTGTGGAAGACAGAAAATTTCTTACCTGTAATTGTGTTCTCTTAAGATATACAGTTGTAGGTTGCTCACCACTCTGTGGCTCTCCTGCCCTGACATAAGACAGATCGAATTTTGATAAACATCAATTTCTGAGTAAGACCCTCCCCCAACAGGAAGAGCAAAGGTGAATTATTATAATTTATACCTTTAGAGAACATGTATTACAGGTAAGTAAATATTCTCTTCACCAAAGAGAGCAATTCTTATAGATTTTCCCTCTTAGAAACCTAGGAAATAATCCACAAAAATTTTACTAAAAAAAAAAAAAAAAAAATCTTGTACCAAATGTCATTGTGGCTGGTCAAATGAAAGCAAAACTAATATTGTAAACATTTGGAAGGAAGAGTGAACAAGTATATAAAAAAGAGCTCTCAATGGTAATTTGAATTCATCACATAAATATTTTAGGATACAACCAGGTCTCTGAAAAGCAAACACAAAACAAAATAAAAAACCCCAAGAACGAACTCTCTTAGATACAGAATATTGATGTAAAGATGAATTGTCAGAACCACACATATAAGCCTTAAAGCTTAGAAGAGAACTCAGAAGTCATCTTGTCCAAAGCACTCATTTTATAAATGGAAAAATTAGGCTCAGGAGTGAAAATCTTTTGTTATAGCCACTTTTAAGTTTTCTTTTCAGAGCAGAAAACAGACTCATTTGGGGTCACTGAGCTTTCCTATATGACTAATTTTTTAATATTTCCAGGATCTAGTAGATGTACTCAAAAAGAATTTACATTCTGGATCTGATGACTACAAAAAGGGAACATAAAACCAGAACAGGAGTATTCTAGAAGAAAGATGTTACCATGGTTAGCTATGAGGTGAAACACAGCAAATACGACCAAACCTACTCCTCCAGGTTCTGTTGTATAATTTTACAATATTTCAGGACTCATATAAAAAAGGAACATGGACATTTGTCTGTATCTAACAAGATACAATTAACCTCATGGATAATAAGTTAATTTTAAATGCAGCTACTCAGCAAGTTGTTAAAATCAAAAGAACATTTCTCCCTTCTCTGAAACTCTGTATTAAAGTATATCGCACAAGAGTTTTCTGGGAGGCTCAAAGATGGATAAATGTTTTAAAGGTCTCATTATTATGGGGAAAGAACAAGGAAGTAATACAAGTTTTGGAGTCCAAAAGCCCTGGCTTGACACTTGGCTGTGAGGCTGGGCTCAGTGGCTCATATCTGTAATCCCAGCAGAATGGGAGGCCAAGGTGGGCAGACTCCTTGAGCTCAAGAGTTTGAGATCAGCCTAGGCAACATAGCAAAACCCTGTCACTCCAAAAAACATGAATATTAGCCAGGCATGGTGGTGTGCCTGTGGTCCCAGCTACACGGGAGGCTGAGGTAGGAGAACCACTTGAGCCCAGGAGGTCAAGGCTGCAGTGAGTCTGTGATGATGCTACTGCACTCCAGCCTGGACAACAGTGAGACCCTGTGAACCCTCACTACCCCCTACCAAAAGAAATTTGGCTCTTGTCACTTACTAGCTGCCTCACTTTGGGCAAGTTACCAAACATTTCTGAGACAAAGCTTCTGGATATATAAATTTAGGAAAATGATTCCAATTTCATGAATAGTAAGTGAGACTATATACGTGAAGAAAGCTTATAGTACAGTACTGAACACTCAGCAGGTTTTCAACGAGTCCTGGTTCAACTAAATTTCAATGTAATGTTTGGAGATTTACAGAAAATGCTCCAGTGTATAAAATGAAATATTAATATCAATGTAAAGCAGTGTTTCATTATCAGTCAGATTGGTTTTTCTAAGAAGTCTGGAGACCAAATGCCCTATATACATTGCGTTTAGAAGAGGAGTTTAGAGAGAACAAGCTGAAACACTACCGAAAGCCTTGTTGGCCACTTATAAATGTTTTTAAAATAACAACTGAGGATCTAAAAAAGGATATACTATAAAATACTTTTTAAAAACTATGATTCAATTTAGAAACTCCAGGAATATCATAAAATGGTCTGTCAAATACTTGAACTCCTCCTCTTTTCAGAAGTAGCAAAATAATAATGATAAAACAAAATAAATAGCATAAGAATCTGAGTACAACTATACAGATACAACTTTAATTTGTCCTACACTGGTAAGTTTTTAACTTACGAGGCCAGGCCCTCACCTCTTTTTTTTTTTTTTTTTTTTT
>NW_016805922.1:182129-185805 GCF_001698545.2 Rhinopithecus bieti
GTTAGCCAGGATGGTCTCGATCTCCTGACCTCGTGATCCGCCCGTCTCGGCCTCCCAAAGTGCTGGGATTACAGGCTTGAGCCACCGCGCCCAGCCGGCCCTCACCTCTTTAGTGAGATATGAAACAGTGAGCCTATGACCCTATTAGAAATATACATTGTTCTAAATAATCCCATGGAGGGTTGTTTTTCTCACTTATCTGATTAACTTATATTCTGAGGGATTTTCCGAATTTTATTAAGATTTTGTTGAATAATGAAAATGTTCTTAGGTTCTGCATTAGATAAGTCCTCTTTAACCAATCTAAGAAATCTTCTTCACTGCCATAAAGCCAAGTTCAATTATAGCTAAGACATTCAATTTCATTGTATTCTGCCTCATAAAAAGCTGTATTTTAAAAAATAGACTCTTTATATGTGAACAGCACACAATAACGCAATGATTTAAACTTAAACAGTTTTAAAAGACCCTATTTAAACAGTCTTGTTATGATAATCCTGTGTATGCAGCCTAAACTCTTCCTAAAGACTAACCATGACACACAGATAAAAGTGCTTGAGTAGAGCCTGTATAAATGAGATTAAGGATAGTCAGATACATTTGGAGAATATAACACAGACTTGTGTTAAATGGAATTTCTATGTTGTCTGTAGAAATTTAAGGATGTGCTATAGATAGAAGTATAAAAGCAGAACCAGGTTAAAAAAGCTTAAAGAAATGCATTTTCTACCAGATTTGAAGTTACGGTCCTAGACACATGTTTTTGGTTTTTGTAAGTCTCTGCTAGTTGGAAAAGATGGAAACAGAAAGACTGCAACCCAGCATTAGAATTATCAAGAAGGAATTTCAATTCAAGAGCCTAGTTCATATTATTTGCAGCTCAGATTTCATTACTAATCTGTAATAAATAATCACCTACACTCCTAAAAGGACCAAAATAGGATATTGTATGACCTGGCTTGGTAAGACGCTTCAACAGTTAACATCCTTAGAAATGGTTAAATTTCTCTTTAGGAATTCTTCTACTAGGGTTTCCCCGAACAAACCAATGAGTGATTCCAATACTTAGGTAAGATGTGCAATTAGGAAAAGACTTTCTGCAATGTGCTGCTCATTCAGCAGTAGTGTCCTTCCTTTTTGCAGATTCCTATTGCCCTCCTCCCCTCCATATCCCACACCACTTTGGCTCATCTTTCATGCCCCTCTCCCCCCAAGAAATAATTTCTGTTCTTTGGGGAAAGAGAAAAGCTTTAAGTTTGGAGGAGTCAGGGAAGACCTGCCTGGAGTTGGAGACTTCATCACATCAAATAATCTACATGCAGCATCCTCATGTACGTGATGCCAGTGGAGGAGGGCAATGGCAGACACTGAGGAAGGCAGCCTGAATCCAGATCTGAGGATAAGAGAAAAGGGTGTTCCAGGGAACAGACTCTACCTCAAAGAAAGACCAAATGAAAGGGTGTCCTATACTTCTAGAAACACGGAAAACAACATCATAGATCTGAGGGTGTGATCTATTCCTAAGAGACACCTTTGGAAAATATGCAGGGCTTCTGGGAATTAAGAAAGAGCATTCCAAAACAACACCAAACGCTACTGCCACTAGATCCAAAAACAGTAAGTAACTAGAAAGAGGAGAAAGAGGCAGAAACAGAGAGGGAGAGACAGTCTTTTAGGGTAGATTCCGTATTCGCTGGGAATAAACAGTCCGACTTTTCATTTGATCAAGGAACAGGAATTATGTCAATTACAATAGGATTTTTCCTCTAATTTCCTTCAAGTGATGATAGTGGATAACAGTGGTTCAATTGATTCAAAACACAATTCAATTATTTTTCATTTATGCAATAGTGTTCTAGAGGACCCAGGGCCTAATCTCACACAATCATCATAAAAGGACATGTTAACCCATACTACAAGAGCACACAAAAAATATATCCGTCCCTACCCAGTCATCCACTGCTGTGTGCTCTCCCTCAGGAACCTCAAAGGTTCTCAGAAGAGACATCAGTGACCAGTCACAAATCTGAGCACCAAAAATGCAGTATATTCATTCCACCACAGTCTCACAGACTCTTGAAGAATCAGTATTTATGGCTGAACAACTAACTCATTATAAACTCACATGGGCAGAGTGGCTATTAGAGAACATGTTATTTATGTCATGATGATAGGAATCTTAGGCTTAAAAAAAAAAGCACACACACACAAACACAACACACACACAAAAACACAGACATACCTTCTTACAGGAGCTGAATGTGCCATCAGGCAGAAGAGGCCTTCGACGTCTCTCCGGGATAAAGGGTGAGCCAAAGCGAATGTAGTGTTTGGGGGTGGTGCAAATTAATGGGGAATGGATAAGACCTGGTAACATGTTTAGGGTCGTTGCCAGTACAGTTGGATCCGTCGTGATACGTAAAGGGCACTCAACAGGGCACTCTTGCTTCTCTGCTTTGTCATTCAACCATTCTGTAACTAGATACTAATGTAAAAAAGAGATCATTAATTTAAATCAAGAGGTAGCAGTGTAGTTCATAAAGACAAATGTCATCTAGAAACTAGGACAGAGGGAGATGCAGCAGCTACAGTATGAATTGGGCAACCAGAACACAAGGATATCTTCCTTTACCCTCTCCACGCCCAGTAAGAGAGGAATAATTTCACCTATCAGTGATTTAAGCTGACTAAAAATAAGGTAACAGGTAGCAGGATGGCTCCAGCCTTTTATGTCAAAGCATTTTAGAACTTTCAATCTAATAATATTGAGATTAGTTTCTTCTGGGGATTATAGGTCCTCTCATTTCACTAAGACTTGTGAACTTGTGAACTTTTATAAGTCCACTTGCCAGACTGGACTTATAAAAGATGTATTTGTGACTCACCTTTTTGGTTTTGGGGTATTTAGATGCAGCACGGTTGACATGGGATCCAGTAATTGACACCACAGTTGGGTCAGACCCTGTTAATGGCCTGTTTTCTCCTGAACTGTCTATACTTCCAGCTTCAGTAGGAGTTACTAAACTGTTACTTCCTCCCTCTTCTAAGGCAGCTTGTGACAATTCTGCCTGCTGTGCATTGGCCTGTTTCTGACGCTTTAGTCTTTGGGCTGAACTGGTCCTGTACCGAGAAATTCGACTCTTCGGCCGGGGCCTAGAAGGCTTTGCTGGAGGTGGCTTGGGGACTGGTTTTTCTGCAGCAATATCCTGTAGCAATAGTAGGGTCAGATGTTTACCAAAAATGTTTTATCAGCAAACAGTCTAGTTTCCTATTCACTTTAAGCATTCAGAATGTCTACTGATGAAAACTATAAGGATTAGAAACACTAATTTAAAATATAACTCTTGGCCAGGTGCTGTGGCTCACGCTGTAATCCCAGCACTTTGGGAGACTGAGACGGGTGGATCACGAGGTCAGGAGATCGAGACCATCCTGGCTAACATGGTTAAACTCCGTCTCTAATAAAAATACAAAAAAATTAGCCGGGCGTAGTGGTGAGCGCCTGTAGTCCCAGCTACTCGGGAGGCTGAGGCAGGAGAATGGTGTCAACTCAGGAGGCGGAGCTTGTGGTGAGCCAAGATTGCACCACTGCACTCCCGCCTGGGTGACAGTGCGAGACTCCATCTCAAAAAAAAAAAAAAAAAAAAAAAAAAAAAAAAAAAAAAAGCGATTTTGG
>NW_016805922.1:186072-208701 GCF_001698545.2 Rhinopithecus bieti
AAAAAAAAAGGTAATTCTTAAATGCAAAAATGTATACACTTAAATGAACTAAAGAGGCTAGGGACAAACGTTTGGGTTATTTCTATTTCTAATAAGCATTTATAAAATAGGCCAATGAAATGGTTCCAGTTACACAGTTAATGGCCTTATTTATTGTGATACAGAGCGAAGGTGAAAAAACTGATTTTAAAAATTCCAAAAATTAGGTAATTGACATTAGCAAAGGTGAAGATGTCTAAGCTCTGAAGTCTTTTCAACTCTTACCCCTGCTTGGGAAGACCTCCGGGTATTCACACCAACACTCTGTGGGATGCTTGGGATGGTAACATTTGAAGCAGAGTTGCTAACTTCAGATTCAAGGGCTTCAGTTTTTGTCTCTTCACCAACAGGAGTCTCTGAAGTGGTTGTAGTAATCTCTACATCAGAGTTGCTCTGTTCCAAAGGCTGATCTCGCCGCTTCTTTCTTTTCTCTAAGTTTTCAAAAGCATGCATGATGGCTTCTACCTTTCTATCTTCCCTGGTCTAGAAAGAAATAGTATTGGTGTAGAAGAAAGCTTCAAATGAGTACGAGGGATAGCCTTTATAAAAGTATTTTTAATGGAAATTTATAGAAATTCATTTAACTACCAGTAAGATGACACATATAACTTGGAAAACACAAGAAAAAACTAAAAATAAAATATTTCATTTTAAACATGGGGAATAGTTGTAAATAAAGGCAAAGTCAAACATAAACTTTTCAAAAAGGGTCAATTATTTTGAAACTTTTTAATATGAAAACAGGATGGGTGCGGTGGCTCATGCCTATAATCCCAGTACTTTGGGAGGCCGAGGTGGGAAGATCACAAGGTCAGGAGACTGAGACCGTCTTGGCCAACATGGTGAAACCCCATCTCTACTACAACACAAAAAATTAGCCGGGCATGGTGGCACAAGCCTACAATCCCAGCTACTTGGGAGGCTGAGGCAGGGGAATTGCTTGAACCTGGGAGGTAGAGGTTGCGGTGAGCTGAGATTGTGCCACTGCACTCCAGCCTGGCGAAAAAGCAAGACTCGGTCTTAAAAAAAAAAAGTCATCAAATCAGGGTCATAAACACACAGGGCTGGTTTCAGCATAAAAGCAGAGAATTTTAGTTCATATGACTAAAAGGGTTTAAAAAAATTCAAAACTCACACAAACCTAGAAAACTCCTAATTCAGAGCAAACCAACTATAACACATTTTGATTCTGACCAGCCAGTTTTTCGGAAACCAGACTGTTATAAAAAAAACCTCTTAAAACCATCACTAGATAATAATCACTAGAAAACTACTGTGTGTACAGAGAAAAAGAAATCAAAGAATTATAATAAAATCTTTATTATGAAAAAGCTGAAATTATAACCTCCAGGTCAAATCAATGAGATGATACAAAGTTAAGAGAACAAAAGAACATGATGGAGGTAGCAGGAATAAGGAGCAAAGGAATGTCACAGTACTCACCCTCCTGCTATGAGCTAGGTTCTCCTGGTCATCTATAACCTCTTCTTTCTCTTCTTCTGGTTTTTCTTCTGGATTGTCTACTTCCTTTAAGATAGAGGCAATATTCAGCTGTACTCAAGCTCTGAGAAAAAATCAATCTGTTTTATTCTGGTAGCTTAAAACTCTCTATAACAATCTCTAATGCTTTCAAGTGTTAACTCATGTGAGGCCACATGGTAAACATAAATGATAAGCTCTATTCTCTGGTGCAAAACCAGCAAAGGATGTTTTTGACTTTGTAAAACAGAAAGAAATGAATGAACACAATACACGCACATTGATATAAAGGGCATTAAGTGTTACTATAGCTCCCCTACTTAAACCATGCGGCAACTCAGGTTCCCCTTCCTTCGGAGGATTGATGACATAGCATCATCATTTGACCAGGGGCGATTACCTCATGATCACTGGATACAGGTACTTTTTCTGGAACTTCTTGTGATTGCTGGTCATTATTCTCCTCTGGAGCCTCATTCTGCTGCTCCATCTCTAGCTCTTTCCGTCGTGCTTTTCTACGTCTAGTCTCTGCTCCAATGGTGGGTAGGCTTGGAGGAGGTGGTGGGAGTGGCAGTTCTGTAGCATTAGGATTCCTTTTTTGTATAGGACAATTCCGGTTTCCCTTGTGACAGGCACAGTCCACTTTATAATTACTGCTCCAAAGAAACAACCAAAATGCCTGTCTCAGTATCCCTGAAATTCAGTTACATTATCCATTTACCCTCTCAAAATATCAGCCCAGTAATTTCCTCTGATATGATCACTGAATAAGTTAAACAGAGAAATTAGAGAGTCCTATACTTTTGTTTTTCTTTTTACTGAAGATGGAGTCTCACTCTGTCATCCAGGCTGGAGTGCAGTGGTGCATCACAGTTCACTGTAACCTCTGCTTCCTGGGCTCAAGTGATCCTATTAACTCAGCCTCCTGAGTAGCTGGGACTACATGCCCAGCTAATTTTTTTTATTTTCGGCAGAGATGAGGTTTTGCCTTTTTGTCGAGGCTGGTCTCGAACTCCTGGGCTCAAGTGATCCTCGAGCCTTAGCCTCCCAAAGTGCTGGGATTACAGGGATGAGTCACCGCGCCTGACGTAACACTTTCAATATTCTGTCTTTCTCTGTGTAACCCCAATTCTACTCCATGGTCAGTGGGAAAAAAAAGAACACCCTCCCTAAATCCAATCCCCCTAGTGGTTTATTAGCTAGTTAGTAGGCAATGAATCAAGGATAAAGGCTGATGTGGCCATACTCATTTTGTGCCCACCATTACATGTCCTCACTTTTACCTACTAATTCCCTACTTCTTAAAACCTTTTCTGGGCCGGGCGTGGTGGCTCACGCCTGTAATCCCAGCACTTTGGGAGGCCGAGGTGGGCGGATCATGAGGTCAGGAGATCGAGACCGTCCTGGCTAACATGGTGAAACCCCGTCTCTACTAAAAATACAAAAAAAATTAGCCGGGCGTGGTGGCAGGCGTCTATAGTCCCAGCTACTCGGGAGGCTGAGGCAGGAGAATGGCGTGAACCCGGGAGGCGGAGCTTGCAGTGAGCTGAGATCCAGCCACTGCACTCCAGCCTGGGCGAAAGAGCGAGACTCCGTCTCAAAAAAAAATAAATAAATAAAAATAAAACCTTTTCTTTTCATTTTCCTTGATGAATTAAACAGAACATCTTTTTTCTTACACCTGGGCCAAACATCACGTTACCACATAACCTCTATTTTGCCCCAAATGACCAAGGAACAAAAAACATATACTTTATAAAATCCACCACATATTCATCTATGAATTGCCATTTATGGTTTTCTGCACTGTCATATACAGCTAGATAACATGGTTTCTGTGGACAGGGTGGATCTTTAAATCCCACTCCTAGCTTTATAAGGTTGTAACTGACAAATTCTATTTTTTATTTTTTTAAAAAATAATAACATCAAATTCTATTTTTTTTTAAGATGGAGTCTCCCCTGTTGCCAGGTTGGAGTGCAGTGGCACGATCTTGGCTCACTACAGCCTCTGTCTCTCAAGTTCAAGTGATTCTCCTGCCTCAGCCTCTCGAGTGGCTGGGACTACAGGCGTGTGCCACCACGCCTGGCTAATTTTTGTATTTTTAGTAGAGACAAGGTTTCATTGTTGGCCAGGATGGTCTCGATTTCCTGACCTCGTGATCCGCCCACCTCAGCCTTCCAAAGTGCTGGGATTACAGGCATGAGCCGCTGTGCCTTGGCCTAAATTCCCATTTTATATGGTCCCTGACATAAGTACTCAGCACATAACAACAGGATGCTATTTTAATTTCCAGGAGTATCTCATACATATATATCCATTTTGCTATTCTTGCTAAGAAGGCATAAGTGAAAACACTTTTGTCAGGAAACTTGTGAGCAATATCATATAAGGTATCCATATCTCTAAAAAAAATCTTGTCTTTTCCTTTACAATTTCTAGGCAGAAAATTCATTAGTCATGGAAAGATTAAGTAAACAAAGGAAAAGGCAAGAAACAAAGCAGACTTTAGAGTGAATAGCTTAATATATAAGACAAGGACATTCATGTTAGGAAAGGTTTTTGAGATCTTACCAGTTACTATACTCATAATCAAATGCTATGGTGACCTCAGCATCCTTGGTGATGGCAGACACAGCATAGATGCACAGGTGAATCATCCCATCTGCAATCATGTGTCGCACCTGTGTGAAAAGGCATCTGGTTGGATTTTTCACAAAGACCATGAACTTTCCGTAAGAGAAAAAAAACCATACTTTCTCTCTATTTTAGAGTTATAGTAATCTCTATTTAACTCAATCTTTTTATCTGAAACTATTATACTGTACTGGCTTGAAAATTTATGATACTTCTTGAAATACGTGGAGAAACCTTGAGATGTTAGAAATCAGGGTAAAAATCTCTACTTTTACATCTTTTTTTTTTTTTTTTGGAGATGAAGTCTTGCTCTGTCGCTCAGGCTGGAGTGGAGAGGCGCGATCTCGGCTCACTGCAACCTCTGCCTCCCGGGTTCAAGCAATTCTCCTGTGTCAGCGTCTTGAGTAGCTGGGAATACAGGCACATGCCACCATGCCCGGCTGATTTTTGTATTTTTTTTTAGTAGAGACGGGGTTTCACCATGTTGGCCAGGCTGGTCTCGAACTCCTGACCTTGTGATCTGCCCGCCTCAGGCTTCCAAAGTGCTGGGATTACAGGCATGAGCCACCGCGCCCAGCTGCTTTCACATCTTATAGCTGTTTCCAGCTCCACCAGAGAATTAAAATTCCTTAGCCAGTAAGTAAAGCTCTGTGGATTTTCTTGCTTTATTTGATGTGGCTGCTCTGAGTAATGAATTCTAGAAATGCCTAGATCCTCTCATAGAACACTACTTACTAAAATCTAAAGAAGTTGCAACCAAATAACTTAGTTAGGCCTGATGACATCTACTTACACCGTATGGCAATTTCTTTAATACAACTACACTTGATTTTCTTATCCAGTCTAGCTTTCTCCTTAGCAAATGCTAACTTGCTCTTTTCTATTTCTGCCTTCTCTAAAGAAAATTCTTTCCTTGCTCCCATTTTCTCAGTATAAAAGCACCATTACTTTTGTTTTTCACCTCTCACAACGAAATATCACGACTATTATCTACAGACCTTTATGTGAGTGAAGTTTTCACACTGTTTCTTCAGTAAGCTTGTCATTTGATGGTTCCAGTCAAAGGGAAGTTGCTACAGATATCTTACCTCTGCATTTGGTGTACATGATCTTCTGATGAACCGAGCATCATTACCGAAAGTACGGGCATCCACACACATCTCTACACCATTGAATTTTGAGTAGAAGAGCACAAAGGGGTATGGTCTAGGGATATAATTAAAATTCCTGTAATTCTCAACACAAATAAGAAAGCCACCCCATTGACTCCAAATATGAAGCATATGCTGAGAGAAGCAGCAGCAGTCTTTTACAATGCCTAAACTTGGAAAACATCACATGCTTGTCTGCTTTTGATTAAAGAACAAGCACAAAGCAAGGAATGCTTGGCTTGGAAAGGAGTTGTCACCACTTTGTACATTAAACAATTTGCAGATTTACTTGTACTTCTCTACAAATAGCAGACAGGCGTGAGCTTATCTGAGCTGTGATTTTTTTCTCCCAAGAGCATCCTATCAAACAGAATGATTTTTACAACAACACTGGTCAACCAGGTCCACCTTAGCCCTCACTGCTTAATGAATGATGTTCTTACTTTTTGAAGAAATGCCCATTGACCTCAAATTGCTGTCGTAACATGACTTTCCCACGATACTCTATTATAAGAGTGTCCAAAGCCAAATCTCTTGCAGCCCTCAGGATCTTCCGATGCTTTTGAACACGAGTGACTCTTCCCAGCTGTAACTGAATAAAACCAGAGCAGTAACATTACACAACAGCAAGAACACCTTAGTAGACACTCAAATTATTTCAAAATTAAGGAAAACATGCTAACATTTTCAGGTTTTATCTGTATAGGTTAAATTTAGATCAATGATGAGAAATTTTAAAATGTGACAAAAGCTCAATTTTTCTAAGAGACATACTACATCTAGTGAAACTGCCTCCCCAGGAAAGGCAAGATAAAAAAACAAAACAAAACACAAACAAACAAAACAAAACAAAAAACACAAAAAATCATCATTAAAATTTCAGTGACTCTATCTCTAAAATAAAGTTGAGAAAGAACATGCTTAACTTTCTATAAATCTTAGATAATTCCTACCTAGGTTATATAAAATTTCCCATACTAAGTCATCTTTTTTTTTTTTTTAAGAGACAGGGTATCACTGTCACCCAGGCTGGAGTGCAGTGGTGCAATCATAACTTACTATAACCTCAAATTCATTCAAGTGATCCTTCCACCTCAGCCTCCCCAGTAGCTGAGACTTACAGGTGTGTACCATCACAACGGCTAACTTTTAATTTTTTTGTAAAGAGAGGGTCTCACTATGTTGTACAGGCTGGTTTTGAACTGCTGGCCTCAAGCAATCCTCCCACCTTGGCTTCTTGCCAAAATGTTGTATTCTAGGAGTGAGCCACTGCACACAGCCTCAATTCATCTATTTTTTATTAATAAAGGTAGTTTAAAAATATGTATCCAGATAGTTTCCAGTTAATATAACCTACTTTTGGTTACATATGATCAAGACCGGTCTAATCTGTTATTCTATGGCCTTGTACATTTGGAAGGAACAGTAATTCCAATCCATTACCCTCTTTCTGGGTTCTTAAAATTTCAGATACTTAAGAGAGTCTTCAACCCTTTGGTGCTTACCTGCATTTGGGAACCAATCACTGTGTTATTACAGGCCAATTCAGTCTTATTAATAGTGTCTAAAATAGTAGGTTTGCCCACAAATTCCTTGCTAGAATGTAGGTGTTGTTCAAGGGCGTTCTGTACATCTGCACTGTACTGATTAGTGAAAGCTTCTTCATACTGGTCAGTCCATAGTCTTATCCGATTTTCCCAGCCCTCAGTTGTATTCTCATCTAAATTCTGTGCTTCAGAGGGAGAATTCTGTAGAAAACAAATTAAGGGAGGTTAGTAAAGTCCATGCATAAATAGGGGTTGGGAATGGGGTGGGACAAGTTGGGGTTCCAGAGAAAATTTATCACTTGGCAACTGATGTGGCATAAAAGAGTAATGGACTGGGAGTCAGAGGATCTGGTTTCTATCATGCTTTTGTTACCAATGAGAGGTGAGACCTTGAACAACTTCTTTAAATGGGGAAGCTCAGTTTCTCCATTTATAAAGTAAGAAATTAATTGGGATCATAGTTTCACCCCATCACTGTGATTTTATGACCATTTTAAAGTCATAAAAATCAATTTTCTTATCAAAAGACTGACATCAAGTTCATAAGAAAATCTTCATAAAAATGAACAGCAGAGACCTCACATTTACCACTGCTTAAATTTTTCATACTCACTCTGTAGTTGGTGTTAGCCCAAATTGGTTTTTTGACTATTCTCCAGGAGAATGAATGTTTTCGTGTCACTTATTATTTTCATAATTCATGTTCATTCTAAACCTACATATGACCTTAATCAGTCAATCAATCTCATCAATCCAATCATAATCTTACTACCCATATAAAAAGTTATTATTTGAGTATATCTTTCTAACACCCTATTTTCAAAATTTTAAATTACCACATTCTAAATAATCTGAAGAGGTGAAGTGAGGGGAGAGGAGTAGGTAGGGAGAATACAGAAAATGTGTAAGAGGTACTTTGCTATACTCCTTTAGGAAAACCATTGCCTTCTATGGTGACAGTATTGAGAAAAGATTACAACAACTCAGGAACAGCTTCCTAGGCAGACAGTGCCTGAGCTACAAAGACAAAGCTTAAGCCCAATACATGCTCTCCTCCATGGTGTTCAAGACTTAAGTGCCATCAGAAAACAAAACAAACACTGACAGTAATGATGTCATGCTAGTGATGATTAGAAGGAAAAGACACTGTAGTACCAAAGCTACTTGAAAATCCATGTCCACATTAAACTTGCAAACAGGCACAACAAAATTAAATATACTTTCCATGAATGGCACAGAAAACACGGATGCTTATCATAACACTTTCTTTTGCCACTTTTGCATCACTGTTGCTGACTGATTATTGTCTACTATCCTTTCTGCAAGGAACAGGAGTATGAAGAAAAAAAATCAACACTATTGTTTCCACATTTCTTACTAGAGTCCAAAAGACTGAACAATAAACAAAGGGATCTAAAGAAACACCTAAGGCCAACATACTGACAATCAGATTATCACTTTCTTGACATCAGTAGCAGTTATGCAACAGAATAGTGCAAAATCTTAGGCTTAACTGAGCTTACAGACTAGTGGGATTGGCAGTGTTCAAACAATATTCCCAGCTTTAAGTAGCAATCGTTAAACTTGCGACTTGGTAAGTGTACTGTATTCTGGAAGTCTCTGTCACAGTATTAGCCATTGTTTACTAATCTCACTATGTGTTTATTCTGCTGTCCCATCCTTCAAGGCATTAGAGACTCTACCTCGGTTGGGTTTAGAGTAGTGGTTCTCAATTGAGGGAAATTTTGCACCCAGGTGACATTTGGTAATATCTGAAGACATTTTTGATAATCTCAACTGAGTGTATGAGTGTTACCGGCATCTAGTGGGTAGACACCAGGGATTCTGTTCACATCTTGAAAGCACAGAACAGTACCTTCCACAACACAGATTTGGTCCAAACAGTCAGCAGTGTCAAGACTGAGAAACCCTGATTTACAATTAAGTCTTCAGGAGGGAAGCTGCTCTTGACACTGGGATTAAAAATCCAAATGATATGTTTTTTTCTAATTCTTAGGGCTCCCACCTGGAACACTGGAGGAGTTTTAAACTAGTAATTCTGAGCATAAAATTTATAACTCAACTTAGAATTAAAAGACTCAAAATGACTAGTAATTTTTTTTTTCTGTCTAAATTTTAACACACCTATGAGGCTGTCAACCTCCCAAAACTGAAAGCAAAATATGGGGTTTATGTGCAGTTTTCTGGTAGAGCCAGTCTATACCTTTCAAAAGGTTTCGAGCTTCTGGAGATGAGTTATGATAGTTGCTTGATGAGAGAAAAGCATTTAGTAGCCGGGATTAGGGCAATTATCTGCCTCCAAAGTCTATTTAAAAGGCCCCTCTCTAAGCAAATGAGACAAAAATAAAGGGGCAGCTAAAGCAAACTTGGCCACTTGCAGGAGACAGATCCAGCAAAGAAATGATTAATTTGTCTTCCAAGACACATCCCAGGCCTCTGATGCTCTCCCAACACTTTCACAGGTATGTGCAAGTCTGTTTACAGATATTAAGTGAGGTCTCTGAACTTTAGGTAAAGTGCTACCTGTAATCTTTGCTAACACCAGTCACATTGGTGCTGCACATAAAGCAATCCTAAAAAAGCTTATCCTTACTGAATTTTTTTTTTTGAGATAGAGTCTTGCTCTGTTGCCCAGGCTGGAGTGGCGTGATCTCGGCTCACTACAACTGCTGCCTCGTGGGTTCAAGTGATTCTCCTGCCTCAGCCTCCCAAGTAGTTGGGACTACAGGTGCCTCCACCATGCCTGGCTAATTTTGGTATTTTTAGTAGATACGGGGTTTTACCATGTTGGCTAAGCTGGTTTTGAATTCCCGACCTCAGGTGATCAACTTGCCTTGGTCTTCCAAAGTGCTAGGATTACAGGCATGAGCCACTGAGCCTGGCCTTACAAAAGATTTTAATGTTTATGCCCTATAACTCTCAATAGGAAAGAGCTTGCTTTTGTATCATTTAAGAATATGAATACTTACAAACTCGAATTTAATTCTAATTAAATGCTTTGAAGCCCTCAGTAATAATTTGGGAGGTATGTTTTCCTCCTATATATATATATACATAGGTAAAGGAGGATACCAGACAGCATAATCAAATCTCCTTTTGGCAAACTGTTTTTAATCAACCAGCACCTAACAGTTATTTTAAACCATTCCACATAATTGCTCTATTCTCCAAGTTCTTTACAAAGTCATACCTCATAAACTCTTTTATTTGATATCTTAAGAAACACGCTAGCATTATCTAAGTCTTTTCCACCAAACAGATATGCTAAGAGAAAACAGTAATTCTTATCAGTAATACAAGCTTCCTGCAATTAAAGCCCACACAGTGCTAGGGTAGATGCACAAGAGATCCTATATCATTACCAGAAAACTCCACTCCTAAGGTTGAGTTCAATCACAGTGACAGAATATACCAGCCTCATGTTGTTTGGAAAAATGTCACTTACCCCCTACAAAAGCAATGCATGAAAAACCAATCAATGAAGGCTGATTACAGAAAGGGAAAATATTTCAGAGAATGACCAAGAAAATCTACTTTGGAGAAAAGCTCTATGAAAACTGAATGGCAACAACTACAAACTAATGAAAAGCAGACTCCAAGATTCCCAGACCATCAGTGTCAGGAAAGAAGCTGACCAAAATGCAAGATCACAGTGAAGTAAAACACAGCATCAGCGAAGATTACCCCTTACCTTCATCCGCAAGGACTTCCGGGATCCCTCTCGAAATGCCTATCCCAAGGAGGAAAACAAGTAGAACAAACAAAACTTGGTACCAAGAATGACAGTTATACCTGAGACTAAAACTAAGGCACAAACTAGTGTTCTATTCTGTCCCCGTTTCTCTAGGTAAAAAATACAATAGAATTCCCCAAACTATTATCAAGAATAGGGGTAGCTCAAGGCCAATGAACTCTGAGACTAATTTTAATGCTTTCTACTGTGAAGCTAGGTAATTAACAGGGAAGAGCATGCTCTCTTAAATCCTATATGCACCTCTGATACTAAGAGAAAAAGTAAACAAAAAAAACTTTAAAGTTGCAGATTTACCAGTTTTGCAACTAAGAAGGAAACAAAGACCAATCCCCTTAACAAGGGGTGAACAAGTCACCTAGAAGCAACAAAGTTGCTGTGATGGGGAAGAAAGAACACAAATCAGAAGTTTCTCCCGGAGACTTTTTAGCTGAGAATACAGGAAAGTGACCATGACACTGAGGAAGCCTAGACCATTCAAGAGATGTTTCCTGATTTTTATTTTTTTTGAAACAAGGAAAAACAATCAACCCAAAGATATGAGGCATGTAACCAGGACAAGAATTTCAGACTGTACTTTGGGATTGAGAGGTGGGGAGATACTGTAAGGATAGTGGAAGCCTAGACTTGAGGCTGCAACACATATTGGCTTGTGCCAGGTAGGGCTGGAATTTCATACCTGGGATGGGGGCTGGAGTAGAAGAAACTTTGAGCCAGTGGTGATGATATGGTGTGGCAGAAGAGAGGTTGGTCTACATGTACATAACACAGATTAGCTGATTTTTGCAAGTAGAACAAAAGTGGCCCTTCAAATACCTTGGTCAAACTTCTTAAAAGAATTCTGGTGCATTCTTGCTCCAAAATTTGAGCTATTTCAGACACTTCTATTTATTTTTACCCTACATACCTTGATTTTCTTTGTCTTTGGTGCTGCACGACCCTTTTCTGGACTCTTTTTCCGCTTCTTGGGTTTGGTTCTTCTAACAGTTAAGGTGATGCTTGTAGGTGTGTGCTGTGTTGCTGTATACAACACAGTGGAAGGAGAAAGCTCCTCATCCCAGCTTTCTGTTGCACTGCTATCCCCACCTGAAAAACGATGATTTATTATTTCAGGTACTAATAGCCTCAAAAGTATATTAAAAGTAGCTTATTGTTTTAGATGTACACCACATGCAGTAAGTCATTACTTACATTATTAACTCTCATCATCTGTAAAGCAACGTTAAGTACCCACCTTCCTTATGAAAACAAGATTCTATGTCATTGGCATTAAGCATATAAACCCTATTCCTCATGGTATCTATTTCTCCCCTTGTATTCAGTCTCTAAGCTTCACTGACTCAATCTATAACAATTTGAGACTGGCTAATTTTTAAAAGAGGGATCCATATTTTTGGTGTTCACAAGGAATGCTTTGCTACAGGGCTAAAATGTTCCCAATACATTTCGTTTACAATGGGAGAACTATACTGTGGTCTTGAGAGAACTTCTATCTCTTTCTGTGAAAAGAGCTGGCTGGGGGACCATGGGAACTTATAAGAGAGGTCTTTTTTTTTTTTTTTTTTGAGACGGAGTTTTGCTCTTGTTGCTTAGGCTGGAGTGTAATGGCGCAATCTCGGCTCATGGCAACCTCCGCCTCCCGGGTTCAAGCGATTCTCCTGCCTCAGCCTCCCGAGTAGCTGGGATTACAGGCATGCGCCACCACATCTGGCTATTTTGGATTTTTAGTAGAGATGGGGTTTCTCCATGTTGGTCAGGCTGGTCTCAAACTCCCGACCTCAGGTGATCCGCCTGCTTTGGCCTCCCAAAGTGCTGGGATTACAGGCATGAGCAATTGCACCCGGCCAAGAGGGGTTCTTAAAACCAACATTCAGATCACAGAATATTTATATGTCAAACTGTGGACCTAACCCATCTTCCGCTCACCTGATATGTTGTCCTGCTTCCGCCGATGAAGTCTAATAACCTTCCCCCTGCTCATTCCCCTAAAGAGGGAAAATAAACTTAAAGTAGTCCTTTCAACAGCATGCATCACATCATAGCACACATGGGCGAAGTGTCTCTGCATATGCTACCCCCTCCCTCCCACCTACCAAATGTTTCCAGGACATTAAATTTCATATCAAATTCAATAGCTTTAACATCAATCTCTCATTCCTTGTTGTCAGCAATTCTCACCTAGTGCAGAGAATTCGAGCCAAGGAGCACTAAGGAATCATCTACATTAACAAACACAAGAAAGAATACTTTGAGCTTTTCCCTACTTGTAAGAAACCCTAATCCCAGCAACCCAGACTTAAATTTAGATGGAACAGGATCTTACCTGCACTTGTCACAGTTGAGAAGGAAGCCATCCTGAGAAAGACCACAAGGACACCAGGTAGGTACTGTCTCTCCTTCAGAGTTCGGGCTGTCTCCACAGCGTTCCTCTACGGGCGACGGCAGGCCATTCAGGTCAGAACGAGGGATGATCGTCTGGACAGGGGGAGAAGCAGGAGGTGTCGGAGGAGGAGGGGCTCCGTAATTATGATCCTGAAAATAAGATTTTTTAAATCAACAGTGTCCAAACACTGGCCCCTCTCTCCCCTAAAGTATGGTACATATGGAAAGAAAGAAGAAAGTAGTACCCTTCGTTTTTTGGCTTCAACCAGGAAAGTGATAAAACAAAATGCCAAGGTCAACTGGGACATAAAAACAAGAACAATGATGCAGGGCTAGACGTCCGCTGGAGTCAGGGAAGTGCAAAAGGGGCAACTTCGTCATGCTGCATATAAACATTTCAAGAAAGTCACAATGTATAAGAATGGATTACACTCCAGGAAGATCACTGTTCTGGAGAGAAACAAATGCATACTCACAGCATAAGGCAGTCCTCGACACCCATGCCTCTGAGTGGTCCCATAATTATGAGTGGAATACACGCTCTTCTCATTAACTGCTGGACTAGCCTCCACAGATTCAGGGCTGCACAAAGGCGAAAAGCAATGCATGATAGCATAACACCTAATCTTCCCTTAAACTAACACTTCATTTCCCATTCTAACCCCTCCTCTTTCCACAACCACTAGCCACTAGGATAAGAGAAAGAACTCAGTGAAACAATCTTATTAACATAACTAAGCCTATAAATAACAGTAGGAGTGTTATTAAATGTGGATTTGTGTGTAACATGAAGCCAGTACAGGCAGATGTCTGAAGGCAGGCACCTGAGATACAAGGTGTCCCTAATGACAAACACAAACGTACCAGCTGAGCGGGGAGTTTCCCCTAGAGAAGCCACTCTGGGCTGGTTTAGACTCAGAACTATTCTTCTTAATTGGATCTCTTAATACTTCCATGAAACCTCACATGACATTTGCAGTGAGTGAGATGATGAAAGTGCCTTCTGCACTGCCCCAGGGACCAGGCCCTCTTCCATTCACTACCAAGACAGGATACCCTGAAGAAAGTACAGGTAAAAACAATGGCATCTTATATTTATCATACCTCTCATCTTGACGAACCCCCAACACCTTTCAAATATTAGAGTAATAATTTCTCATCCACCAATGACATGCAAGCATATTAAGGACAAAATAATTTATCAGCTGCATGATAATACCATAGAACTTCAAAATAAAAACTAAACTGGAAAGTTATGTTAGTCTAGTGACAAGTAATAACAACAGTAATGGCCACCATTGTGAACTGCCCATTATTTGTTAGGTGCTTTATATATCTATTAATTCAATTTCAGCAACCACTAAACATGATATATACCCCATTTTTACAGAGGGGGAAGATGTGGTGGTGAAATTACATGACTTCCCCAAGGTTACATACTGACACAGCTAAGATTTGAAACAAAGTCTGTCTGACTCCAAAGTCTATGCTCTTTCCAATACAGAAACGAGGATGACATTCAGTCCTTTAAAGAAAATTATTTGAGACCTTTATTAACCAGGCTTAGTGAGAAGCTTGGTTTAGTATCTTTTTGTACCCTTTGTGAGTAGAAAATAAACTATTCAAGCACAATGTATTATTGTAGAATTATACATGTATTCAAACTTAGAAAATTAACGTAAGCCTTTACAATAAAAAGGCTTTGATGGCAAAGGATAAAATTCAGGTTTATGGGAAGCAAGAACTTCAACTCTGATTGTTACCTGGTTAGGTTTTAGGGAATACTGAAGAATAATTCAAAAATATAAAGTTTGTACAGCTTTGCAGAATAGAATAGTTTGTAATTTATATTAATTAGAACACAGATTCACAAATTAGAAACTCCGATGATTGGTATAACACAAACTTAGAGATTAATGGGTCTTTCAGGGAGTCAAATAATGCATATTGTTTGCTTGAAATAACAGACATTTTTTCCTGCTTAGAGATATACAATATATAGTATGGCAGGAATAAGTGTGCAGTTCAATGTGGTGCAATGTCAATTGAGAAGTGAGGGATCAAAGAAAATTCTGAGACATGTATCCAACTCACCCAGTTATATGCTCCAAAACTGTGAGAAGGGATCTTATTAATAACAGCAAAGGAAATTTCTAGGTGAAGAAGAACTTTAGACAGAGGAAAGTATTCTCTGTTAGTGAGGTGCATGCATTTTATTACTTAAAAGTGTCTGCAAGATGGGAACAGGGGGAGGGGTACATCAAGAATGCAGGTCAGTATTCTTGAGAAAAAGATGATCTGAACATGGCTCACTGAGAGGCAATCATCTCTGAGTATTAGGAAACAGGTGGGGTTTCCTAAATGAAACCAAAGGCAGACAAGCAATAATAAAATGAAGTATAATTTAGTTTCTATGATGGACAGTTAAAAGAAAGTAATAAATTTATACAACATTGTTAATTTACTAGGTACATTACTAAACAAGTATTCCAAAAGCTGTATATATTTTATATAGATTTTGTACCACTGAACACATGGAGTGAAACATGATAGCTGTTTACTAGGAATGGATTTTTTTTGGGGGGTGGGGACAGGAAAAAGGAAAGTTGCATGAAATCAAAGATGGCCATGGAGATGGAGCTATGCTGGTTGTATCTTACCCATCTCCAAACGGGTAAATATGAACATATGCACTTCATGTGCAAGTCTAGGGAATAAAAATAAAATGTATATTGTGGAGGTTAAAAGGCCATCATATTGCACAATACTTTCTAGTTAAGCACAGCATTGAATATATTGCTGTGCATGCCAAATTTAAAATTTAAACTCTTATCTTCTGATGAAGAAACTCTGCAATTTCCATATTGGTTACTGATTAAATACATAGTTAGACATTGACAGGTAACCATAAGATTTCCTAAAATATTCCTTGATATATATACTGGTTTTATATTTAAAATACGAATTAAAAATTTGGAATGGAATTACATCTCTTTAGCAGTCAAACACTTTATGCAAATCTAATTACAGCCTTTCTTCTCCTATCACTGAATTGGACACATACACAGAAACCAGGCTCACAACAGATATACTCCATCAACTGTATTCTAAGTACAACATGCAACCCAGCTGCTATCATGCCATTTCTTGGAATAAAAATGCCTGAAATTCTGTAATGGTAGAATTGGAAATTCAGAAAAATCTTTGCTTTGCTTGTTACATCTACAAATTTTCCTACAAACACACACAAAAATAAATGCATATTGCATATAGTTGCCATCAGATTTAAAATCCTATGAAGTCTAGGTCTAGTTCAGTATGCTGCACTTAATACCAGGTTTAATCTTAAAGTGCCCAGAACAGCGAAATAGGCATGATGAAACATTAATAAATATTAATAATTTAACAGAATGGTATGTAGCTAGTTATTGACATTCTTTCCTTTTGTAGAAATGCGTAACTATGTAGCCAGTTACGACCACAGTATCAGAAATCTGTCTGGAGATCATGAAAGAAAATGTTTCAGGAAATCCTAGAATACGCTGGTGTTAACAGAAACAGTGCAGTCACATATGTAGACCAGAAGTATTTTTATTTCTGGAATTACTCCTGGACTCCCTAGCAGTATTTATGGGCAGTCATGTCTATACTTTGGGGAAAACACCAATTGTAAGATTAACTGCTCTGGGTCTTTTATCTACTAATTCCAAACTTACTGGTTTAACCTCTTTGTTGAAATTTCTCACAAATGTTAATGCTATCTATCGACATAGTTAGACAATCTACATAGTACCAGGTTAGTAGCCGACTTTATAAAAACCTATAAACACAATACAACTGGGCTACCTACTAATGCAGGAAGAGTTTAAAGTATTTATTTGGGGAAAGAGTTGTAAAATGGTAAGTCTCAGTTACTGACATAACTAAATACCTTTTGCATGCAAAAAAACCCAAACCAAAATAAAACAAAAAAAAACAAAAGAAGAAAAAAGCTCTAGAAGAAACAAATCAACCCTTCCCCACTCCCAACCCTCCTTTCTCCTTTTATATGGGAAAAGCCCAAACGCTGCTTTCCATTTTAGACTACCCCAGAATATTATACACTATTTCTCAGGGTAGCTTTAAGTCTTCCTCTTTAAGGAACTCAGTCAACAGGTAAGTTATATTAGGTGGCTTTATGAAGAAATATACACAATCTTTAATAATATTGTTTTAAGGAAGAAAACCACTATTAATCAGGGTTGCCATTCAACCCAGTAATCAGGTACAGTTGCTTTGCTTTGCTGAAGGGGGACGCATCCCCAGGGACTGTGAAAATGGCAAGAGAAACAGGGGAATTAGAGCAACACCCACCTCACTCAAGAAGTGGCTGTGGGATCAAGAGTCTGAACTGGACCTGAACATATTCAAAACACCAGGATTTTTCCAGCCCAGACCCTAATCCCTGGTACTGCCTGGAATAGACTTGGCTTCTGGGGGTGTGCTGCCCCTAGGCCCCTTGGGTCTCTTTCGCTGGACTTTCACATCCTGGTGTAGTGCCACTTCGTCTTGAAAGGTAGGGGGCTTCCACTTCCTTTCTGTAAGCAAGGAAGATTGGGTACAAGGGAGGTAAAAGGACAACAGGGGAATCTGTGAGCAGGGGAATCTTGGACAACTTAAAAGAGAAGGGATACAAAAGACTAAAATTTAAAACTGTGAATAATATATATAAAAGTTGTATAATGAAGGCCTACCTTCATTGTCATTTGTCAATTACATTCTTCAAGAATTGAGAGTATAATTTTAGGGATTGGGCCTTTGGACAAACTCTGAATTCCTAAAGCTGCTCTTAGCTGAAAAGAAAGTTTGGTACCACTGATTTTGAAGGTCCTCTTTCTAGGCAATGAATATTATAAAAATAAACAGATGCCACTGCTCTCCATGTTTTCTACCCCAGATGTCAGAAGGTCTAGGCAACCTGCCCATATAGTTTCGACCCCTTTACTCTAGAACAATGGGAAGTACATAGGAAGAGGACTTCAAGGAAAATCAGTTGGAAAGAACACCTTATCTCCCTCCACCAGAATAATCATTAACTCTACAGAAGCAGGTAGTAATACCTACTTTATTCTAATTTTCCCCACCCATTAAAATAAATGAAAATGAATTCCTACTTTGCAACTTTGGTTCTATTAATTATTTGCCCAGAAATACCCCTCTGAAAACTCTTCCTTCCCCTTCTAATTCCTTTTTTCCTCCAGCTTCAATGGGGGTAAAGGGAAAGGTCTAATGTTAATTATAGTGGGACAGGATCTGGTTAAGAAAATACTACGTATTATCTTATTAGCTATCCATAAGAAAGTTGTCTCCACACAGACTGGTAATTTACCTACAACCTAGAAAGTAGCACTTACTCTGATCCAGCAGCCATATCTGAGTAGGATGTATCTGGTGTGGTGACTCCCAGAGGGATTGCAATGCTCATGACGTCCAACACAGCAGAGATTGGAAATCACGGGGTCCAATTAATGGAGACTGACCACTCTGAGAGTGGGGGTGAGCTGCAGAGCATTATCCAACATGTTATGGACATGAGGAATCCTACAACAGAAAAGGAAAATATCTAGTAAAATAAATACCTAGTTATCAGATAGTTCTTTAAGTTTATCTTAAATGCTACTGAATATTTTTCTGCATTCTTGAACAAGGCTTTTAAGGGATAATTATAAAATAAATATAGCTATAGTGTCCCATGTTTACTATGCATTTCATTAATGTTTCACAAAGCAGGGGGCAAAAGTTATGCTTACTTTTGTTTTCTTTTCAGTTGAAGGGAAAGGAAGAGTCTGCCCATCTCACTAACCAACACTTTCTCCCCATTCTAAAACTGCCCAAACAAAATTTTCTGGCAGCCTAGGATCTAGCAAACAGGTTTTAAGATAAAGGATGGTTATTAGAAATATCCTAGTTTACTTAAACTCTTTAAAAATTCAAGATCTTCGTTTTTTTTTCCTAGGCCACAAATATATGCAGTTTCATAAGCAGTCAATAATGTTATTTCTTCCAAATTAAAAGAGATCAATTTGTTGTTTATACTTGATTGGAAACAGCTGTTTCTTACTGCCTTCTTTTGTCACTGAACACTCTCTTGCTTCTTTTAAATCATCTTAACTATAATTTTGGGAGAAGATGCAATCATCTCAGCAACTTTATTTGTGGGGTAATAATACGCTGCTAGATATGAACAAAAATATAAACCAGGAGGAGGCTGTGCATGCGTGGGTGCAGAGGGTGTATGGGAAATCTCTGTATCTCCTGATGAATTTTCCTGTGAACCTAAAACTGCTCTAAAAAAGTCAATTGTTTTTTAAAAACAACGAAAAAAATCCCGAAATCACGAAGAGTACAGTTTCATGATAAAGACTAAAGAACTGTGTATGAAAAAGCAATGAGCACAGCTTCACATGGTGACCATAAACCAGTGAAATTTGGGAACAGAAAGACTCAGAAGAAAAAAATGCAAAAATAGATTAAGAGATTTGGAGGTATGGTGCAGAGGGAAACAAGTGTTCTTTGTGTGACTTTACGTTAGTAGTTTTACAGTAGTGTAAAAAAACATCAAAAAGATGAAACAAAAAAGCATTTTATGTAGGGGGAATAAAGTCAATGTGAATGTCAAAGATCCATGTTTAACAAGGACTGTTGCAAAAAAGACTACAAAGAGAGTCATGACTGATGCACTGATTCATAATAAGACATTAGAACCATTATTAATACTAAAAAAGCTAAAGGAATGAAAAGTACATGATACTGACTGAATCAACCTAGAGGGTTAATGTAAATTTTATTTTTATTTTTTGAGACAGTTTCACTTTTGTTGCCCAGACTGAAGTGTAATGGTGCAATCTTGGCTCATTGCAACCTCTGCCTCCCGGTTTCAAGAGATTATCTTGCCTCAGCTTTTCAAGTAGCTGAGATTACAGGTGCCCGCCACCATATCTGGTTAATTTTTGTAAGTTTAGTAGAGACAAAGTTTCACTATGTTGGCCAGGCGGTCTCGAACTCCTGATCTCGGGTGATCCACCCACATCTCAGCCTCCCAAAGTGCTAGGATTATAGGCGTGAGCCACCGTGCCTGGCCGGTTAATGTAAATTTTAAATGATAGACGGTCTGAGATGCTCCAATCTTACTTTGATATACACAGATTAATGCAAATAAAAAAAAATTGTGGGCTGGGTGCAGTGGTTCACAACTGTAATCCCAACACTTTAGGAGGCCCAGGTGGATCACCTGAGCTCAGGAATTTGAGACCAGCCGAGGCAACATAGTGAGACCTCATCTCTACAAAAATAGCAAAAAAAAAAAAAAAAAAATCAGCCAGTCATGGTGATGTGCGCCTGTGGTCCCAGCTACTTGGGAGCTGAGGTGGGAGATCACCTGAGCACAGGAGGTAGAGGCTGCGGTGAACCATAATCATGAACTGCACTCCAGCCTGGATGATGAAGTGAGACATCTGAGTACGATAATATGCCTGTTCCTATACCCAATTGGAGGTGACATATAGCTGGGCTGGGGAATGACTGGGCCAGGTGAAGTGGCTCACTCCTGTCATTCCAGCACTTTGAGAGGCCAAGGCAGGTGGATTGCTTGAGCTTGGGAGTTGGAGACCAGCCTGGGAAACATGGTGAGATCTTGTCTCTACTAAAAATACAAAAATTACCTGGTGTGGGCCAGGTGCGGTGGCTCACACCTGTAATCCCAGCATTTTGGGAGGCCAAGGCGGGTGGATCACCTGAGGTCAGGAATTCGAGACCAGCCCGGCCAATGTGGTGAAACCCCTTCGCTACTAAAAACACAAAAATTAGCTGTAGTGGTGCACACTGGCAATTCCAGCTACTGAGGAGGCTGGGGCAGGAGAATCGCTTGAACCCAGGAGGGGGAGGTTGCAGTGAGGTGAGATCACACCACTGCACTCCAGCTTGCGCAACAGAGTGAGACCCCATCTCAAAAAAAAAAAAAAAAAGAAAAAAAAAATCTGGTGTGGTGGCATGCACTTGCAGCCCCAGCCACTCAGGAGGCTGAGGTGGGAGGATTGCTTGAGCCTGGAAGGTGGAGGTTGCAGTGAGCTGAGATCGTGCCAGTGCACTCAGCCTGGGCAACAAAGTGAGACCCTGTTGCCAAAAAAAAAAAAAAAAAAAAAAAAAAAAAAAAAAAAAAAAGTTTTTTGCCTTTAGGCCAATCTTACACATGTATGTTTCCTTTCCCTAACAGTATTTCCAAACAGAGACCTTGGCAGTACATCTTCTAAGCCTTTGGGAAACTGAAGTAAAATCTGTAAATGATAAAACAAGAACACTCATCAAGTAAACCCAAAAGATACAGTTAAATACTGGGGGCTGTTGGTTACAACTCTATTAGTATCACTGTATAATTCAGATTTTTAAAAAAGCCCCAGGCCGGGCGCGGTGGCTCAAGCCTGTAATCCCAGCACTTTGGGAGGCCGAGACGGGCGGATCACGAGGTCAGGAGATCGAGACCATCCTGGCTAACACGGTGAAACCCCGTCTCTACTAAAATACAAAAAAACTAGCCGGGTGAGGTGGCGGGCGCCTGTAGTCCCAGCTACTCGGGAGGCTGAGGCAGGAGAATGGCGTGAACCCGGGAGGCGGAGCTTGCAGTGAGCTGAGATCCAGCCACTGCACTCCAGTCTGGGCAACAGAGTGAGACTCCGCCTCAAAAAAAAAAAAAAAGCCCCAAAGCTGTCTGACCAGATAATCATAAGAAAGTCTGATTATCACTACACTTCCACTGATCAGTAAAGGGAATCTGAATTGTGTTATATTTTCAGTAAAAGACTTAAACCAAAAACCGTACTCAACATTATTAAAAACCCTTTGTTGTAGCTATTACTATTGTACACCCATTTAAAAAATGCACAGTTTAATGGTGAAACCCCATCTCTACTAAAAATACAAAAATTAGCTGGGCATGTTGGCACATGCCTGTGATCCCAGCTACTTGGGAGGCTGAGGCACAAGAATCGTTTGAACCTGGGAAGCAGAGATTGCAGTGAGCTGAGACGGGGCCACTGCACTCCAGCCTGAGCAAAAGTGAGACTCTTGTCTCCAAAAAAAAAAAAAAAAAGGTACAGTTTCCAGATAAAAGACAAGTTATAAACCCAAGATGATAGTTGATATTTTCCTAGAGCAATTTTAAAAGATATACTAAAAGGAAAAGATGGAAAAGTTCCTTCAGATAACATCTTAACGAGTGAATAAATGAGTGCTACACCAACACAGATATTTTGGAAAGCTGATAAATAACTTTAAGAAACATTAAGTCAGCCAGGCGCAGTGGTTCACGCCTGTAATCCCAACACTTTGGGAGGCTGAGGTGGGCGGATCACCTGAGGTCAGGAGTTTAAGACCAGCCTGGCTAACACAGTGAAACCCCATCTCTACTAAAAATACAAAAAAATTAGCTGGGCATGATGGCAGGCGCCTGTAATCCCAGCTACTTGGGAGGCTGAGGCAGGAGAATCTCTTGAACCCGGGAACCAGAGGTTGCAGTGAGTCGAGACCACGCCATTGCACTTCAACATGGGCAACAATAATGAAACTCCGTCTCAAAAAAAAAAAAAA
>NW_016805922.1:209015-222002 GCF_001698545.2 Rhinopithecus bieti
AAAAAAAAAAAAAAAAAAAAAAAAAAAAAAAATTAAGTCAGTAACTATAAATTTCTATTTAAATATTTCATAAAAAACATTCCTTTATCCTTGTGTCTAGTTTAACATGACTGCTTCATTCTTCTGATGAAAGCAACTACAATAGGTTAGCTTGACCATCTCATTCTAACACTTTAATAATAACGAGGCTTCTTAATTCAAATTCTGTTAATAACCCCAAATTTCTCAAATACTACCCTAAGAATAGTTTCTTCCCTAAGTAACTCTCTGTAAAATGTCACTATTAAAATGTTAACTGAGGAACATTTAACAGATCATCCAAATGCAGTATTTTCTTATTATAATTTGTTTTTTCCTACCAGACTATAAACTCTATGAGGACAGGGATTTTTATCCACTGCTGTAGTTCCAATGGCCAAAACAGTAACTGACACATAAAGAAGTTCAAGAAATATTTGCAGCCGGGCGCGGTGGCTCAAGCCTGTAATCCCAGCACCTTGGGAGGCCGAGACGGGCGGATCACGAGGTCAGGAGATCGAGACCATCCTGGCTAACACGGTGAAACCCCGTTTCTACTAAAAAATACAAAAAACTAGCCGGGCGAGGTGGCAGGCGCCTGTAGTCCCAGCTACTCGGGAGGCTGAGGCAGGAGAATGGCGGGAACCCGGGAGGCGGAGCTTGCAGTGAGCTGAGATCCGGCCACTGCACTCCAGCCCGGGTGACAGAGTAAGACTCCGTCTCAAAAAAAAAAAAAAAAAAAAGAAATATTTGCTAAGTAAATTATAATCTCCATTTACTACAACATGATTCCAGCAGTCATTAAAATGCAAAAAATAAAACAGAAATTAAAAGGATTTACTTGGGTCAGTCACCTTTATATAGACTTCTGAATATGAAGTCCCCCCAAATTATCTGCTAGTAGTTCTGAAGACCTAGAAAAAGTTGAGACACAAATTAGTATAGAAAGAAATAACATTGATCAACACACAGAATGGAATTCTATAGCTATAATTAATAATTTTGTTTCTATATACTATCTTGTTTACCATCCTACATCTGCACTATCTTGTTTACCACCCTATGTCCATCTAGCACTGAATTTTTTGCCCTTTAATCTTTTATTTTTCCATAAAGCCAGAAATGAGAGAGTAGGGAAGGAAATTATTTGACATAAATTGTAAATACTTATGTCACTAGCTAATTCTTCCCCTTCCTTCAAATTAGAATTCCCTCTCATTTTCCAAGGGACTCCTTCTTTTTCTCTCTCCTAAGAGGTGATTCCCTTCTCCACTGAACAGTTCTCAAATTCAGAGATCTTTCTTTAACCCGATGTCCGACAGCTGTCCAGCCAGACAAGGGCCCATCATCAGCCATTAAATTACAAATCCATATTTATTATTCCTTTCTTTCCCTTCATTCCACACCATAGTAGTATTGTCCTACTATAAAAAAGAATGATAAAAGGGAGTCATTTCTATGTGTGGTCAAATGGAAACATGCTTAAAAAATGGGGCTTAATTTTCTACCTTCCAAAAAGAAAGGGAAAATAGGTGATCCAGGACTTTGCGGGGAAAATGAAGAGTATCCTTTAAGTCTCTGGTGTTTTTTCCAAAAGTCAAATTTAACACTGGCCAGAGTTATTAACAGCTTAAAGATTAACATTTCATAAACATGAAAAGAGTTGTTCATAGGGTTCCAGTTACCAAGCATTAGAACACATGCATTTTATTTACATTCATGTTTTATGATTTCTAATTTAAAAAAACTGGAAAATAAGCTATCTTTTAGAAACAATTTAAAATAGTATACTCAGAATTAGAGAAAGAAAAAGTATCAAAGTAACAGTAAAAGGAAGGAAGAAATAAAGTAAATCAAGGCACAAGCAATAGCAAATAAGAAAGAAAAAAGGAAAGGAGGAAAAGACAGAAATAGATATGAGTGCACGGTATGGGGAAAATGAATGCATCACAATTTCAAATTCTTATTAACTATTTCCTCAACAATCCATCAGAAACCACAGGAACACTAGTAAGTTCTCGGATTCAGAAACAGAGACAGCCTGTACCTTCCAGTAGTACCGAGTACTCTCTTTAGGAGGTGCCATTTACATACAGTTTTCTAGGGGAAAGGATGTTAGATAGAACATGACAGAAATGTTTCTTAACGACCCCATCTTTTTAATTGGGTTCAGAAATTGCCAACAGTCTCTATTATCATCATTCTGACAGTCTCTTCTCTATATGACTTGCTGAAAGCACAAGACCTGTATGATCTCCCTGGTCACTCACAGAGAAGACAAACAAAAAGTGTTTTATGAATAATTCCAACAGAGATTTCAGAAGAAGAAATTGCATCAGACAGGTGAGGCGGAAGCAGCTGGGAGACAAGAGTCCAATAAACAACCAATCCAATGAAAGAAATTCAGAACAAGTCTGCTTCAGTAATCCTGTGAAGAGGACTGGCAGGAAGAGGAGTGCCGCTTCAGAAAGAGAACAGGCCTCATATGCTTCAGACAGTCTTTGTACTGAGGCTGTGGACCTTGGCCATTCTCCCAGAAATGATGCAATCCTGATGAACAAGATCTGCTGCCAGAGAAACAATTGTTAACAGCCTATGCAGACAGCAACTCAGCCAAGGAGCAATCTCACTCCATAAACCAACAGAACGCCAAATCTCTCTTCCTCAATTTCAGTATCTGACAAAACATAAGTGAACACAGTATATATTCAGATACATAAGAACAAGCCATTTTCTCAAAGTGTCCTTTTTCTTTTAATTTCTTTGGCTGTACAATATCCATTATTACATTTTAGATAAAATACTGAACATTTTTTACTTTTATAAATACAATTATCCAAGCATATCAACTTAATAACATAAATATGACAATGTATACTTATTTTCCTCATTCTCATAAGAAAACCTTTTTGGGAGGCAGTGGCTTCCCTAAGCATAAAAATTGCTCTGAAATCTATCATCCAGCTATAATATTTCAAGTAAAGACAAATATACACACATTCTAATTCAGAGACAGAAAGTATATTTCAGAGATATTTTTGAAATTAGATAAAAGTCAACGTTAAATATTGGCATCTATTAGAGAAAAGAGAAAATCTAATCTTGCTTAGGCTGACATACAAGGTAGACTGAGCAGTATCATCTCACAATAATAGTACTTATAACAACCGCTTTTTTGAAGGGCAAAAATATTACTTAAGATCTTACTAAAGGATCAGATTATTTTCATCTTATTAGCCACAATTTACTAATTTAGAAACTAACTTAAAAATATCCTCAATTTAATAATCTTCTCTAGACTCCTCATCTCCTAGGCCTGGTTTCTTTTCAGAAGTTTTGGTATCAGGTTTTCACACAGTATTATAAAATTATAAAAGTTGTTTTTTCTCACTAAATAAATAAAAGATCCTGTATAAAGCAGTTCTCTAAACGTCAACTAGCCAAAAGTCATAATTAACCAAATTTCTTCCTTTTGAAAGCAATAACCCTTAAACTGGGATTCATGAAAAAACACAAATATCTAAGATATATCCTGAAATAAATCTATTTAGCCCAATCTACTACTTCTATATACTACTAAATAACGAAAATGAACAGATACACAGAATAGCTCTGAAGCACTAAAAAAACTTTAATAGGTCAATAAATGAAAAAATTTAACTCGGGAAGAGAAAAACACTTTTTGGGACTATTTCAAAAGGGTTAAAGTAGCTAATAATTTTTTTAAAATCCAATTTCTGAACTTGACTATTCAAAATTTTATTACATATAGGCTGAATTTCTTCTTAAATACATCTATAGTTCTTTGATTTATCTTTTGAATGACTTTACAAAATAGTAAAAGGGGAAATGGGGAAAGAATATTGGGTTTTCTGGTATGATGATTTTACTCTCTACATAATTTTAAATCACAGAACAGTCCAGAATACAATAAATATATGACTGCTTTTTACCTACATGACCAACTTTTATGAGAATGAATGTCAAAGTCAAATATCTCAAGTAAAATCACTGTAGCTGTACCATGACAAACAGCCTTTTACCTTAGGAGAAGAAAAGTATGCTAGGAAAAAGCACTATTAGAGGCTGGGTGCAGTGGCTCACACCTGTAATCCTAGCACTTTGGGAGGCTGAGGCAGGAGGATCGCTTGAGCCCAGGAGTTCAAGACCAGCCTGGGCAACACAGTGAGACCCATCTCCTAAAAAAAAAATAAAAAAAGAAAAGAAAAAAAGGCAGTATATTAGGAGTTAGGAGACTTGAGTTCTAGTCTACAACATAGTTAGTAACCTCAGAAAAATCACTTTACCTAGATGATCCCTAAATTCCTCAAAGTAAAATCTTCATTGTGTGTCTTCCTGCTCCAAATTTCTATGAATCCTGGCACTGCTGCCAACTAGCTTAGGAAATTCACAGAATGTCTCAGTCTGTTTTCTCACCTGTACCAAACAAACAAACAAACAAACAAACAAAAAACACCAACCCCCCCCCAAAAAAACAAAAAAAAACAAAAACAAAAAAACCTGTTGTGCTGACTCATAGGCACACATGGACTAGCATTTGTAGCAACTAAGAGCTTAAATAACTTTCTGGTCCCTTTGAGTATACGTGAAGAAAGAGGAGCTGCTGCTAATAACTGGAATATGGCTAAACACTGTTTTCACTCTTCTCCAAAAGCATGTATTTCAAGTTTGCTACAGCAGATAATGTGGAAAGAAAAAATGTGAGAAACATGAAAAAAAAAAAAAGAGAGAGAAGTGTGAAGCATTAGAAGAAACAAATATGAGTTACTGGAAAACAAAGAGATGAACTCTAAAAGAGCACTCAGAGATACAGTGAAAAGTTCATGTATTTGGAACAGTATACACTAGGCTTATAATCTGAAGCAAATTAATACAAGCAAAGAATTTAGGGGTTGAGGACTGAAGGGAAAAAAGAAAAGAGAGAAACACTGATTGGGATAAGCACTGAGAGACAGGAAACACCATGATTTAGTCATTTAAAGCAAAATAAAATTTCCTTTTCCCCATCCCTTCTACAATACCAGTTTATTCCTTTGCCTAAATTTACACTCACTCTAGGAGCTACTGAGCTTGGCATAATAAACTGATGTCTGTAAGAAATCTAAGTTTACTAGAATAAAAGGCCATCAAAAGACAACTTAAAAAAATCCTACTTTAGTCTATATTAAGAATTTCCTTCTCCATAAAAAACTTCATAATTAGTGAGTATTATAGAGACCAAGTCATACTTAGTAGTACGTGCAGCAGAAGAAGGGCGTGGCAGTAGGATAAGATTACATACCATAAATGATACAATTATTATTATCTAAATAATATGATTGTAAATTAACACTGAAGAAAAAGAAATATTTTATTTACAACCCATTTAACAATGATAAAAAGGTATTTACTGCCAAACTAACCAACAATACACAGACTCTTTGTAACCTTAACAAGAATCAGGAAGATTTTAGACTTCTAAGTACCAAATAAAAATGATGCCCTCAAATAATTTAGATTGACTAAACCTCTTTACAGAGTTACTCTCTCAACACTTTCTGAAGATTCTGTCCTACTGTGTTCTTAGGCTCAGAACATGTGTGAGACCAACGTACCAAACTAGAGTAGGAAAAGAACTTCTCATATCTCTACACGTGCCTCCTTTGTGAATTCAGATCTTCTTCACTTTCAAACCCCAAAATGGGAGCCACTTTTACTTACTATAGATGAGGTGGGTTGTGCACATTTATGAGCCATTAATATCTGTATTTTTACTTTCATTAATTTAGGTAAAATTTCTCCAACCGATGAAGAAACAGAAATGAAGAAACAGAGCTACAAAAAGATTAGCTTGTATGAAGTCTACTACATACCTACAGTAGTAGAGTTCAGAGGAAAAAAAATTAAGATTTTAATGTATAGCTTCTGTTTATTATAGTAATTACTACTTACCTTAGATAGTAACATCTGAGTTAAAACTAAGTGTTTTTTATTTTTATTTTTGAGACAGGGTCTGTCACCCAGGTTGGAGTGCTTTGGTACAATCACAGCTCACTGCAGCCTCAATTTCCTGGGCTCAAGCGAGCCTTTCACCTTAGCCTCCCAAGTAGCTGGGACCACAGACAGGTACTGCCATGCCCAGCCTTGTTTTTATTAAGTACCAATTGGTGCTATGTTAGACAATTCGGTCTAGACAAAATTCCTGGCTGTCTTGGGATTTATATTATGTAGATTTGCTACTTTTTTCATTCATTCATTCATTCAACAAACATGAAGTAACTACTATTAATATACATATATATATAAATATAAACTATGTTAAGTGCTATTTTAAGAGGTTTATTTTATCCAAAGTAGAAAAGGGTAGGCAACTTGCAAACTGTTTAGGTTTGCCTATGTGCCAAGTATTGCATTTATACAACCATGAAGGAGGAAAAAATCCTGTAAGTGGGCTGGGCGCAGTGGCTCATGCCTGCAATCCCAGCACTTTGGGAGGCCGAGGCAGGGGGATCACCTGAGGTCAGGAGTTCGAAACCAGCCTGACCAACATGGTGAAACCCTGTCTCTACTAAAAATACAAAACAAGCTGGGTGTGGTGGCGCATGCCTCTAATCCCAGCTACTAGGGAGGCTGAGGCAGGAGAATCGCTTAAACCCGGGAGGTGGAGGAGGTTGCAGTGAGCCGAGATACCATTGCACTCCAGCCTGGGCAATAACAACAAAAATCTGTCTCAAAAAACAAACAAACAAACAAACAAATCCAGAAAGTGTGTCTTTAACAATTAATGAGTCAAATTCTGAAGGAAAACACTACCCTCGCCTGAATGGAAGAAATCCCTAACCCATTCCATAGTTTACCAGTGAAGGAGTCTCTTATAGAAATAAATTCTTTTATAAATCCCTTTTAAATTAGCTTAGACAAAGCTTATCATTGGTCTCAAGGAAAATACTATGAAAAATGAAGGCCAATGGGCAGCAAGAATCCTCAAAGTACAGAAAAAAACCTGACTACACGTTCTGTGATCATCTGGCAAACCATGTAGCTAAGTATACAGCAGGAAAAGAACTTAAAGCTTGGCCCAGCCCAGCGGCTCATGCCTGTAATCCCAGCACTTTGGGAGGCCAAGGCAGGTGGATTACTTGAGGCCAGGAGTTTGATACCAGTCTGGCCAACATGGCAAAACACAGTCACTACAGAAAAAAGAAAAAAAAACTAGCCAGGCATGGTGGTGCACACCTGTAATCCCAACTACTTATGAGACTGAGGCACGAGAATTGCTTGACACTGGGAGGCGGAGACTGCAGTGAGCTGAGATCGCGCCACTGCTCTCCAGCCTTGGTGACCGACCGAAACTCTGTCTCAGAAAAATCAGTATCAACAACAACTTACAGCTTAATAGTTCTAATATGCACAATAGTGTTCCCCTCCCCCATGAATGGCTATATCAATACAAATAATGCCTGGAAAAATATGCAAATATTACAAAAGCATAAAAAGTAGAAGTTAAATTCTCATGCAAGTGATAACCCTACTGCTCTGTAAACTGCTTTTTAAAATTCAGCAGTTAAGTTTTAGATATGTTTCCATGAGTACGTACAAAACCACTAATTCCTCTTAAGCAAGTATTCTAGTCTATGCATCTACTGTAATTTAAACCAGTCCTCTGCAGGTGGATGTTTATGATTGTTGCTGCTTTTCCATAACATATGCAATGCTGTGTTGAATGATCACGTACTTAAACCTTTCTTTATACACATGCACAAATATTTCATTGGGACAAATTCCCAGAAATGAAACTGCTAGAATGGCATTGGCATATTTATTAGTGACGACAAACCACCCTCCATAAAGTTAAAACCATTTTACATTTCCACAAACATTTAGGTTCTTGATAAACATGGTAGAAGGCTAAATTTCCTTAAATAATTTCCTTAAAAGAATTTTTCTTTCTTTTTTTTTTTTTGAGACGGTGTCTTACTCTAACGTCCAGCGGGAATGAAGTGGTATGACCATGGCTCACTGCAGCCTCAACCTCTCAGGCTCAAGGGATCCTCCCATGTCAACCTCCTGAGTAGTTGAGTCTACAGGCGCACACCACCACTCCTGGCTAATTTTAAAAATTTTTTGTAGTGACTGGGGTCTCACTATGTTGCCGGCGATGGTCTCAAACTTCTGGGCTCTAAGCAGTCCTCCTGCCTGGGTCTCCCAAAGTGCTGGGATTACATGCATGAGTACCACGCCCAGTCTTAAAATAACTTCAATTCTCACTTTCCTCATACAGTCTTTTCCATAGAAGATTCTCTACATTCTAAAAGAAAACCCTAGGGCCGGGCACGATTGCTCACGCCTGTAGTCCCAGCACTTTGGGGGGCTGAGGCGGATGGCTCATTTGAGGTCAAGAGTTCGAGACCAGCCTGGTCAACATGGTGAAATCCCGTCTCTATTAAAAACACAAAAATCAGCCAGGCATGGTGGTGGTCACCTGTAATCCCAGCTACTTGGGAGGCTGAGGCAGGAGAACCGCTTGAAGCCGGGAGGTGGAGGTTGCAGTGAGCCAAGATTACACCACAGCACTTCAGAAACCCTAAAATGAAAGTTATCTGCAAATTCCCAATGTTTATGTATGTGATTCACATTTTTTTTTTTTTTTTGAGACGGAATTTCACTCTTGTTGCTCAGGCTGGTGTGCGATGGCATGATCTTGGCTCACTGCAACCTCTGCCTCCCGGGTTCAAGGAATTCTCCTGTCTCAGCCTCCTGAGTAGCTGGGATTACAGGTGTCCACCACCACACCCAGCTAATTATTATATTTTTAGTAGAGATGGGGTTTCACCATGCTGGCCAGGGTGGTCTCGAACTCCTGAGCTCGGGTGATCTGCCTGCTTCAGTCTATGTGATTCTCTTTTAAGACTACCACTGATTGGATGTTCTGTAAAATTCTTACACACTAAATATTAGATCTTGGTTGCATTTCTACAAATTTGGGCTGGGAGCTTCAAAATAAACCCTAGCTGAAGCAGTATTTCAGAACCAAAGTATTTTCTTATAGTTGTCCTTTGACATAATCTTCAATTCTTTTAATAGACTGCACTAAGCTCTAAATTTCTTCTTTCTGTAATGAAAAAACTTATGCTAGCCATCTGTAATCTAGCTGGCATCTGTAGAGGTCTGACTGCAAATGCAAGTAAGCTAGAAGATTTGAGTGCTTCGTTTCAAACAGATAATCAAAACTCTGTTCTAGCAGTTCTGCCTCAGAAGTATAAAATACGATGCTTCATTTTTAATCACCTTTGGAAAGAAACCTAGACATTATAAGAGACTTATCTTAGAACATGTGGGAAAAAATAAAGAAGAAAATAATTAAAAAAAAAAAAAAAAGACTTGGCCAGGCACGGTGGCTCAGGCCTGTAATCCCAGCACTTTGGGAGGCCGAGGTGGGCAGATCAGGGGGTCAGGAGATCCAGACTATCCTGGCTAACACAGTGAAACCCCATCTCTACTAAAAATACAAAAAATTAGCCGGGTGTGGTGAGGGGCCCCTGTAGTCCCAGCTACTTGGGAGGCTGAGGCAGGAGAGTGGCGTGAACCCGGGAGGCACAGCTTGCAGTGAGCAGAGATCACGCCACTGCACTCCAGCCTGGGCGACAGAGCGAGACTCCATCACAAAAAAAAAAAAAAAAAAAAAAAAAAAGACTTATCTATACTGATTTACTAAAAGACAGGAGACAAAATACGGACTTCATTTTCACTATAGGAACAAAATCACTTGGTATACTTCATTTTGACACCCACATGGTCCAAATCCACACCCTGGCCAAATGAAGGAAAAACCCCTTTTTTGTTGTGCTGGCACTAGCAACTGACTGAGAGTCTGAGTGAAGAGCTATTCTCCTTTGAAATTTTTGCAGACTTTTAGAAATCCACATCAGTCGCCTCCCTATGATTTCAAGGTAGCATTATATAATAGCAGTGAACTGGTCTCACTACATCTGGGGTGTGAACCCTCCAATCTACTCTACGTTCTTCCATGATGTTATCCCTTCTAGAACATAACTTTGGTTACTATCATTCCATTATTTGAAATCTACAAATAATGCTTTCCTTAATGCTTATTGGGCTAGTCCAAACTCCTTTGCCTGAATGGAACAAGAACTTTTTTGTTAATGAGCTACTAACCTGTTTTCTTCTTCTTCAAAACTTTGTTTACACTATTTATGCTTTTTTTTATCTTTAAAAAAAAAACCAAAACTTTAAGGTGAAAACTTCAAATAAATATAAAACCAGAGAAAATCCCATGGTCCCTACCCAGCTTTAATCAACAATCAATTCACGGCCAATCTTATTTTATCTATAACCTCTCTTCCTCCCAGGATTAGTTTACAGCAAAATCCCAAAAATACCAGTTGTGTCTACGACATCTGGTGGGTGGAGCTATCCCTTGTTTATCCTTATAATGAGTATAAGGACACATAAGAGGGGCATGTTTATCCTAATGATAGGTCATGGTGACAGGAAATCAAAGGTCATCATTCTTTAGCAAAAGTTCCAATGAATAGAAAGCTTATGCAATTCCACAATTGCTAGATTTGCTGAGTAATGCTTAGGTTTACAATTATACACTTATGGTTATTAAAAAAGTCTTAATCATTGAAACATTTTAAGAAAAAAATCACTGTAAATTATTTTTATGACACAAGTTTGTTGATAAATTTCTTGCATTCTTGGGAATGCAAATTTCTCCTTAGAGCAGAGCTAACTGCTAGTATATACATAACCCACAGTTGTGACATAGCATTCCTATATTTGCTATATGCCAATATTCAAAAATGAATGATGACACAGGAGAAACACCCCAAAGCAGGCAGACAGTGAGTGTGATATTCCATAAATCTGTGTACTAAAGATAAGGACTGATTATATCACAAAAGTGATGGCTCACATTTGAGGTAGATGACCAGCTGTTCTTATTTTTAGTGAGCAACCTCTTAGAGTACTTGGAGTCTTAGAGTGCTGACAGACTTAGGGCAAAAAGGCTCACCCACTCTGAGGCACACCTTCCAATGTAAAATGACTCAATAATAACACTAAGTGTCACAAACCAAAAATATTTTGGGTGCGTGTGGAAGATTCCCATTTGAACCACAAAAAAAATTACGAAGAAAGTAGCCAGGCATGGTGGTGCACACCTGCAGTCCCAGCTACTCAGGAGGCTGAGGTGGGAGGATGGCTTGTTATGAGATCCAGGACCTTCAACAGTTGCCGTCATCTAAAGCATTAAAACATTTAACTTATAGATTACAAAAACTTTCTCTGGAAATCTTAATATGAAAAATGTTTTTAAAGCCTTGACACATATGCTCATCTTTGATCCAGTTTCAATAAACATTTCAACTGTATTTGGGCCAAAATGCTCATGTCATTAACTTATAATAAATTAGTCTCAGGAAACTGATAAAATAGTACTTTTTAGTTAGGAATACAACTGGTATAAACTGCTTTAATTCTTATACAAAATATAATTACAACCATATACCATATTCAAACTTTCCCATTTATGTTACTGTCTCTTTTAATAATCTGTTAATTTTCCTGTCATATCAGTTTGACCCCAAACAAAGCCCAGAATTCTAGCACTTTTAAACAGAGTGAAGCAAAACACAGACTATCTCGGATTTCCATAAATTTGCTATTTTCCTTTTCATTAAAACATCTATTTATAAACTTATTTTCCTCAGTAAAATACTTCTAAATCCTGAACATTATTGTTTTCAAACACTGTATTTCCTTTTCCAATATCGAGTAACCAATAATAATAACATTAAAAAAAAAAATCCATGCCCCAGATTTTAAAAAATCCATTGTAGACCACCATTAATAACTTAAAAGCAGTGGTTCTCAATCTTTTGGAGAAAATGCTTGTTTTTTCTTCTAAGTTTAAAATATTCCATCTGTTGATGAGGAAAATACAGTAAAAAAAATATACTACGAAGAATTAGTAATTCTTCTGCACAATATCCTTCTATTTTACGTCCTTAAGGACCATTATCTATTTAGCCAAGACAGGACTAAACAATGCATATCCTGGTAAATACATGGAATGATACTACTAAGGGGAAAAAGGGAAACCAAGATCCCTGCTCTAGAAAGTGCTCCCCTTTTACCTGTTGTGCCAAGCAGCAAACTATCATTAAGCAGCCTTGTAGAAGCAATGATAGTCTCATACACATCCCTGAATTCTTAAAAACAACATGCACACACCTGCCCCTGACAAAAAACACACATGACCAACGGCTCTTCAATGAATTAAGAATTTCTTAAGAATCTACTGAGATTCAAGACGGCTTTTCACATTTTGAATTCCAACTCTTCCTACATCTGAATATGAAAGTAAAAAGGAAATCTAGTAGCTACCCACTTGTTCTTGTACCAATATTCAAAAACATCCTAGGCATAACTACCTTACGATTGTTTTTCTAGAAAATTTCGAGCTTGCCGGGCGCAGTGGCTCACGCCTGTAATCCCAGCACTTTGGGAGGCCTGTAATCCCAGCACTTTGGGAGGCCACGGTGGGCAGATCACGAGGTCAAGAGTTTGAAACCATCCTGGCCAAAATGGTGAAACCCCATCTCTACTAAAAATACAAAAATTAGCTGGGCGTGGTGGTGGGCGCCTGTCGTCCTAGCTACTAGAGAGGCTGAGGCAGGAGAATCACCTGAATGCAGGAGGCGGAGGTTGCAGTGAGAAGAGATCAGGCCACTGCACTCCAGCCTAAGAGACAGAGCCAGACTCCCTCTCAAAAAACAAACAAACAAAAAAATGAAACTTCTAGGTCTCTGCTGTATATTCTTTCCTGAACTGCAGCCAGTCAGACATAAAGGAAGTCCCAAACTGATTGAAAGGCAAGGTATTATGTTTGGAAGAGGCTAATTAACTTAAAACACATACACACACACACACACACACACCCCA
>NW_016805922.1:223311-227990 GCF_001698545.2 Rhinopithecus bieti
AAAAAAAAAAAAAAAAAAAAAAAAAATTTCAGCATGTATCTCCAAAAGATAAACACCTGTTTAAAAAAAAAAAAATGTGGCCGGGCGCGGTGGCTCAAGTCTGTAATCCCAGCACTTTGGGAGGCTGAGGCGGGCAGATCACGAGGTCAGGAGATCAAGACCATCCTGGCTAACACAGTGAAACTCTATCTCTACTAAAAAATACAAAAAACTAGCCGGGTGAGGTGGCAGGCACCTGTAGTCCCAGCTAACGTAGTCCCAGCACCTGTAGTCCCAGCTACTCGGGAGGCTGAGGCAGGAGAATGGCATAAACCCAGGAGGCGGAGCTTGCAGTGAGCTGAGATCTGGCCACTGCACTCCAGCCTGGGCGACAGAGCGAGACTCCGTCTCAAAAAAAAAAAAAAAAAAAAAAAAAAAAAAAAAATGTGGGCTGGGTATGATGGCTTATGACTGTAATCCCAGAGCTCTGGGAGGCTGAGGCATGAGACCACTTGAGGCCAGGAGTTCAATCAAGACCAGCCTGGGCAACATAGTGAGACCCCCACCTGTATGAGGTATTTTTTAAAAAAATTAGCTGGGTGTGGTAGCACATACCTGTAGTCCTAGCTACACTGGAGGTTGAGGTGGGAGGACTGCTTGAGTCCAGTGGTTTAAGGTTACAATGAACTATGATTGTGCCACTGCACTCTAGCCTGGGCGACAGAGTAGGACCTTATTGCTAAAAAAAAAAAAAATAAATAAAATAAAATAAAATCCCAAAACGTGCATTGTAGTTTGCTGCTTATTTTTTTTTTGGTGGTGGGGGAAGAGGAAAGATAACTTTATTGTACCATTTTGATCTTTCCTAAAATACTATCGTCTAATCTGAATTCCTTATAGCACTCTATAACCTCACTCCAACCCCAAAGTATTAAAAAACAACAAACAAACAAACAAACAACAACAACAACAACAAAAACCTGAACTAACGAACAATCGGGTGTTATGTATCTTACTTTGAGGGCCCGTAAAGGCAAATGTATCTCAAAATTCTAGACTTAAACAAAAAAACCACCTGTGACTCTGGTCAGCATACAAATACCCTAAGGCCACATCAAATAATACAATTTCAGGATCCAGTGTTTGTAAAGGACTCTGGATTCTGAAAAGGAGACTTGTTTCCTTAAAACTTTATTAAATTTTTAAATGTGGTTATATTTATATAGTAAGTACTGGTATACCTGTGAAGTCAGAGGCCTCAAATTTTAACTAGATACCAATTATTCATTTGTTAACAGTTGGTTCTTTTCATATAACCAATGAAGTATTGAAAATCAGGTGTTATTTACAGCATATGAACACTACTAATTCTAAGTAAAGTTCAGACAGACTTTAGAGAACTGATCAAATACTTGTAACAATAACCACTTCCAAACAAAGGCAGCATTTACTGGATGCTTATGTTGCACCAGCCACTGTTCCTTTAACCACTTTTCATGCATTAGCTCATATAAAGCTCACATGTTTAGGAGAAAAGTATTATTCCTATTAGGCCAACGAATTAAACTCATCTTGGCCAAAGCCAAAGCAAGAAAACCACAGCTAGAATACTCATTCTTAATCACTGTTTCTTCACCTTTGGTGTATCTTGATTTAGTATTTTTAAAGACTATATTAGTTATTAGAAAAGTGACATATTGCTGAAATATGATAATTGTAAGATACTGTAATTAGGAAGGATAAAACAGATTTAATATTTAACAGGTACAAGACTTTTAAAGTTTTAATATTTTATTTAAAACACATAAAATCAAATAACTTGGATTTTAAACAACGAAGTTAAAACATATATGACATCCTTTCTAAATAACACACATTTCAGGTCTAAGGGCAAATCATTCAAGAAATGTTAACTGATGAGCTCTCTACTTCAAGTAACACCACTGTCCCAAGTGTACCTGAAATTCCCAGACACAAATATGGTCTGGAATTTCAAGAGAGAGAATTTTGGCCAGGCACAGTGGCTCACGCCTGTAATCCCAGCAGTTTGGGAGGCTGAGGTGGGTGGATCACCTGAGGTCAGGAGTTCGAGACCAGCCTGACCAACAAGCAGAAACCCTGTCTCTACTAAAAATACAAAAATTAGCTGGGCATGGTGGCAGGCGCCTGTAGTCCCAGCTACTCAGGAGGCTGTTGACAGGAGAACTGCTTCAACCCGGGACGCCCAGGTTGCAGTGAGCTGAGATCACGCCACTGCACTCCAGCCTGGGACACACAGCAAGACTCCATCTCAAAAAAAAGAAAAGAGAATTTTTACTAGAGAAAGTAAGTCTCTTATCTCAAACTATTTATATTAAGCCAAGAAATTCTGGTTCCAAAAAAAAAAAAAAGAACAGAAATTTCCACATTCCTCTTCTACAGTGTGAAAATACTAGTTACTGAAAAATCTAGAAGGAGATAGTTTTAGTAAATGAACTAACGCAAATGCTTCTTGTGCTAAAAGGTGAAATATCACTCTGAAAATTCATGATGACTCTGTTGAGTCTAACATATAGGGACAGAGAGAGAACCAGTTGGAAGGCGCTAGGATAGAAGGTCAATTTTTCTGATTATACCCAGCTTCATAAATTTCACTTACTAACCATTTAACTATTTTACATAATTATAAAACAAAACCTAATCCCTGCAAAATCTGAAAGTAAAATGTAACAAACTAACCTCACTGTGTATCAAACTGGTGGCATAACTATAGACAACTATTCTAAGTGGGATTTCAAAATACTGTAATCTGACTGTATATGGTCATGTGCCACATAACGACATTTCAGTCAAGGATGGACCACATATGATAATAATCCCATAAGACTGTAATGGAGTTGCTCTACACAGGTGTACCATTTTTTATCTTTTATGCCATATTTTTGCTTTATCTTTTCCATGTTTAGATACACAAATGCTTGCCACTGTGTTACAACTGCGTATAGTATCCAGCGGTCACATGCTGTACAGATTTGTAGCCTAAGAGCAATGAGCTATACCATGTAGCTTAGGTGTACCATCTAGGTTTATGTTAGTACATTCTAGATGTCCCGGTATGACTATCTCTATCTCTAAAGGGATATACCCTAAGAGCAAAAAGACATGAGAAAACAAAACAAAAAACCACTTTCCAGTAATCATATTGTTCTGTCACTCTAAAATTGTAGTGTGTGTTTTGTGGCACAAAATAAAGAGAAATTACATTGGTGTTAGTGAAAACTGAGATTTTGGGGATGGGGAAAGGGAGAAAGATTAGGTTTACATAAACATCATGTAGCACTGACTTTGAAATGGAGCTTTTCCAATACCAACAACTGATATTTTTAAAAAGAAATAAAACACTTTTAAACTTTGTCCATTGAAATATCTAGAAACAAGGCCCAATCCAAGAGCAATGAACACTCCTACCATCCATACTGTGGTTTCTAAGTACCATTTCTCATGAAAAGAACTAAGAGGTTTTTGCCGAAATGGCTGATTCCAGGTTTGGGGCAAAAAATGTACAAAACTATCCTAGAACATCTAGTAATAGTAGGAAGCAAGGAAACAAGTAAGGAAAGTATTAAGAATGAATCAAAAGAATTTAGTAGCCAACAAAGGTAGGACAACCTGAATGTCAAAAATGGCAACTGCCAGCGACTGTAACATATCAAACATATTTAAAACCATGAGTATGCAATAGTAATACTTCATTTATGTCTTTAGATGTTGCTAAGTTACCAACCCATTATTCTGAAAACTGGTAAATAAGAGGGTAAAAAAACCCAAGTGCTTATCTTACCTTCTGTATATAAACTATCTTAGTATAGCCAAATAAAAATGAGGGTGAGTATTCCAGATAATAAATGAAGAAGTAATAAAATATCTATTATGAAGTAAATAATGAATATAGACTGGTGATTCTCAAAAAGTGGTTTGAGAATGCCTGAAGTCCTCTAGATTCTGTCAGAGGGTTATATGAGGTCTTCCATTTTCCAATCCATCATCTGTACAAGGCCAGATTTTCTTCAGTCTTCAACCAAAACAACTTATCACAAGAAATTAAATGCAGAAGGAGTTACGAGAAAGCAGCTGTCTTCTATTAAGTCAGATATTAAAGAGATTTGCAAAAATGTCAAACACTTAAAAAATTAGAAATGTAGTTATTTTTATAAAAAATCACATTACTTGTATTAGCAGGCTTTATTACTGTTATTTTAACATTAATAAATAACTTAAAATTTTTCTCAGTTTTAGTTTCTAATATGGTAAATCTTGACATAATTCGCACAAACAAAAGCTCTTCCGGGTCTTCAATTTTTAAGACCACAGAGTTTGATCTAGGCAATGAATAACAACAGCTGCTTAACATTACATAGACAAGAAGACATTATGTAACTCTTAATGGAAATACACAGTACTATTATAAAATATGCTTGCAATCTATCACTAATTTACATGAAATACAGGTGGAGGGAGGTTGTTTACTATAGGAATGTGTTAAATGATTATCCAACCTTCAAAATCCAGAGTAGGAACTCTACAAAAGAATCAATTTCTTCAACAAGAATCCTACACGGTCTCCTGACCTCGTGATCCGCCCGTCTCGGCCTCCCAAAGTGCTGGGATTACAGGCTTGAGCCACCGCGCCCGGCCGAGACCATCCTGGCTAATACGGTGAA
>NW_016805922.1:232478-260044 GCF_001698545.2 Rhinopithecus bieti
AAAAAAAAAAAAAAAAAAAAATAATAATAATAATAATAAAAAGAATCCTACACGGAAAAAACAGAGAGAATCTATAAAGACTCAAACTTATCAATCAATTGCAATGTATGGACCTTATCCTGGTCAAATGGAAACTTTTAAACTAACAGTTTAATAAACTCCAAAGGGAGTCTATTTTTCTATTTTGTAGTATTTGGATTTTTTAATAATAAAAAATTAATCAAATCTATACCTACCCTTTCCCTTACTACCAACTAATGGGAAAAGAAAAAAGACATTCTAAAAACTGCTGATTTGGAAATGGGGGTTCAGAGAGGTCAACAGATAAACTGCAGCACGGGAAACTCCAGAATCAGAAGAGCTTTATCAAGAAAAGCTAGGTTGCTAAGTAGCAACTAAAAGTCTCATAATCCTCTGTAATTATGGCGAGTATATAAATTATGGTCCAAATGGAGACATTTTTGAGAGTGAAAGGGGTGCTATTACTAATTATGCTAGGACAGCAGGTATAAACCAGGACTATCCCAAAGAAAGTAAAACATATGGTCACTATCTATAAAAGATTAATTTTTTTTTTTTTTTTTTTGAGACACAGTTTCACTCGTTGCCCAGGCTGGAGTGCAATGGTGCAATCTCAGCTCACTGCAATCCTGCCATCTGGGATCAAGAGATTCTCCTGCCTCAGCCTCCCGAGCAGCTGGGATTACATGTATGCGCCACCATACCCGGCTAATTTTCTATTTTTAGTAGAGATGGGGTTTTTCCTTGTTGGTCCGGCTGGTCTTGAACTCTGGACCTCAGGTGATCTGCCTGCCTTGGCCTCCCAAAGTGCTGGGATTACAGGCATGAGCCACCACACCCAGCCAAAAGATTAATTTTAAAATTAATTTTCACCAGAGATATTTGACATAATCCTTTGGGGTAACTATCTGCCATGGAAACATATTCCTAGTATTGAAGTGTTTTAAAAAAAATGAAGTGTGCTATTAAAAAAATTGTTTTCCATCTCCCTTGGCTGGCATGGTCATTTCATGAAGTGGGATATGTTTATTTCTCTTGCTGCTCAGTGTACTATTGCAAACTTCCAGCCATTCCTTTTCATACTACTGTTCATGATAAACTGTAAGAGGAAGGTTACACCTACCTAGAGTCTTCCTTCTCTAAAAATACATGTCTTCCCCTGGGACTCCACACATGGCCTAGTAAGAGTGGTATGGCTACAGTAACTTCTTTATTTTTTATTTATTTGAGACACAGTCTTGCTCTGTCTCCCAGGCTGGAATGCAGTGGTGCAATCTTGGCCCACTGCAGCCTCTGCCTCCCAGGGTCAAGCAATTCTTATGCCTAAACCTCCCAAGTAGCTGGGATTACAAGCTCACACCACCATGCCCAGCTAATTTTTGTGTTTTTAGTAGAGATGGCGTTTCACCATGTTAGTCAGGCTGGTCTCAAACACCTGACCTAAGATGATCTGCCTGCCTTGGCCTCACAAAGTGCTGGGATTACAAATGTGAGCCGCCAGGCCTGGCTGGCTGGCTACAGGAACTTCTGAGATCTATATATGATGTTAGCGTAATCTTCACATTTTTGGATTAACAGTAAATATCTGGCTTTAGTACACTTACATAATATGCCACCAATAAAGTGGCTACCTGATTTATATGTGAATATTTTATGCCACTTTGTTTTTAAAAGTTTTAAATATTGGGTAAACTTTTCAATAAAAGTAGCCCAAATATTAAAATGTGTAACCATTTGGTATGTAGACCCTATAATTTTTAGCTCCATCCTAAAATGTGCATGGACACATAAACCCACCCTTATTTTGTTCTATTACTGAGTTACAACATTAAAGTTCTATTTGCCACAAATAACACTAAATTTGTCTAGGAAAAAATAACATTTTAAAAAGGACTTCAAAATTTTAGACTTGCTCTTACATTTTCCTCAGATCTATTCTTTTTTAAGGCATTCTACTGAATATATTTCAGAATGTGGGCATAAAGGCATACTTCCATGGGCGTAGTAGTTTGTATCACAGAAATTGAGAAAATAAAAATTTATGCTTTCATACAACATTCTAATGCTACATTCAGCATGTAATCCATCATATTGCTTCAAAGGCCCTTCTCTTTGTTCTGTTTTAGGTTAAACTCTTTTGTCTTTAGAACTAAAAGTTTTTTAAAAATATTCCCTTTACATTCTACCTCAAATGTTAACATAATAAACACATTTCTTTTTAAAATAACTCTATCTGATTGGGGCTCTCCTCTGTCAATCTGGTTTCTCTTACAAAACAAGTCAACTCTCAACAGCCTACGTCAATAAGGAAAAATGTAAAATAAACGCAGAAGTAGTCTAATTGCCAACAGGTCCTTCCAGGTTCTTCCTTCTAAGTAAAACCTTCCTTGGATACCAAGAATACCCAAACAGTTGATTATTAACTGCAGATCATCCTCCTTCACAGAAGCTGTGAAAGTACAAATTGTATGTGTTGTGGCATGTACAGAGGTTGGTGGTAGGAAACAGAATTTTTGAAACATAAGCCAAAGAACGTTAACAGGACACGAAGACGGGGGAGAAAATCCAACAACAAAAACCCCTCTCATACAAAATGACAAACAAGTGGCACAAATGAAAGCAAGGAGATCTACCAGGGCATGTATTAAAATTAACATGTCAACAGTATTAAATATGCTAACATGATCCTGGAAACCAGATTCAAACCAGATCATAATATCTAAGAATGATGAAACAATCGTCTTAACTATATTCAGCAATGCATATACCTTACTAGATTACTGAGTTTTATTTGAGTCTTCACATTTCAGGAATGGGGAGGGGAAAATTTCACCACTGAAAGACAATAAAAATAAAAAATAAAATTTCCCCCTTTGTGGGGTGGTATGGGATAAAAATGGCTTGAAGAACATAAATTATGCAGCTTGAAAAAAGAACTCTGAAACATGAAAAATTTATATTCAAAGAGCTAATTAATTTCATCCCCACGAAGGTAACAGGGTAAACATACATAGAGGTCTAATTTTGTAGCCTTATTTTAGTCATAAATCAGATTTACACAAATTAGTATTTTCCAATACAAATTGCAGATATTATCCACAGAAGACAGTCCACCTTTCTTCAAGCTAATAATACAGTGGCATCTGGTGGTAATAATGACTGTGTGAACAGCCAACGAAAATTAAGTATGCTTAAAACCTTTCTTTCCGACAGGCTGAGAATCTGAAATGGTTTATCAAGAAAGAAAGAAGATACAGAAGTTATAAAATCTCTATCACTAGAGACTTTTAAGAATGTGGCAAATTAGCTTTGTATTTAAGTACATATAAACAAGCCCACAACCTAAGCATAATTAGCCCATCCAATTTTCCCCCTTTGTCCTAGTTTCTTTTTGCTGGGAAGAGGCGTTGTGAGATAATAATAGCAGGAAATAAGGTGGAGCAGCTGCACAGGCAAGATGAGGTATAGTGCTTGTGTTTCACCTCCATTCTAGCCCTCTGCTGGGTAAGTCTTAGTGAAAATGAGATTAGCTGTTTGGGGAGCCCTAACAGTTATCAAAACCTTTGGAATCAAAATGTGGTCCCTTACTCTTTCACTTTTGCCAGGAACTTCTTAGGTCCTCTAGCAAGATCCAGGTAATAGGAGCAATGGAAGCTACACTGAAGAAATTTCTAATTATCTGGGAGGAGGGAGGGTATAAAGGATGTTTAATACTGGCAATGTGGGTCACAGCACATGCAGAGAAAACTGTCTGGTATGGAGACTGGGGCTTGACTAGATGGCTTCTATTTTAGTCCCACAAATTTATGGAAATAATCCATGTGAATAAATTATAAAGGGAAGAAATGACTACCCTCAATTTCTGTAGTAATATAAAATACAGCTCACTAGATTTTGTGTTAATGCTGTTGCTATCTTACTGATGAGAAACTTCTAACTAATTGCAATAATAATTACTCAAAATTTCTTTTTTTAGGTCAAAATACTATATAATTACTGCCAAGACCATTACACATAACAATATAATGTTAAGTAGTAACACATCCAGTTTTCTTTAACAGAGAGAAGTAACACAAAACTTCGTCAGGCTTGCTTAATATTATGTGTATTAAAGGCAGTTTTTTGGTTACTAACTGGTTAAAACATGTCTTTTGCTAATCCATAAATGGAAATTAGCATTCCAGTTCCCTTTATTGTTGCATGCAGTATAGACAGAAGGGAAAACTTTAAGGCCAGTTTAGTAACATTGCAGTATAGGTGGTACCTCAACCCAAGCAACAGATGTGCTCTTGGAAAACTGTTCAAACCAAATATTTCTTTTTTTTTTTTTTTTGAGACGGAGTCTCGCTCTGTCCAGCCAGGCTGAGGCCGCACCACCCGCACCGGCACTTACTTTTTTGTATTTTTTATAGAGACGGGTTTCACCGTTTAAGCCCAGGAGGTCTCGATCTCCCTGACTAGTAATCCGCCGTCTCGGCCTCTAGCCAAAGTGCTGGAGATTTACAGGCCCTCGAGCCACCGCGCCCGGCCTCAAACCAAATATTCTAAAAATTAAAGTCTCCTTGACTAAATAACATTAAGGCATTTGAAAAACCTTGTCATATATTTCTTCATAAAAGAGAAATTCATATCACAATGCAAATAATTGCCAGCTAATTTGCCTATAAATGAAATTCTTTATTTTAAAAAAAGAACTGGCACAAAACATTTATTTTAAAAGTAACTAAAATGTTGTTCACAACACCGATCCTTTAACATTTTAATGAAAACTTCAACAGGGACCCAAATTTCAAAATATTTCATTATGATTTTGTTTTAAAGGACCAGATAACCGACAGATCTTTTCCAACTCTATGATTCATATTAAGTCTAATAAACTGGATGCAACCATCCCACTTGCATGGGAGCTGAGCATAAATATATCAAAGGAGGTTGCCTAAACCAAAAGGTGGGGTGAGTGAGTAATCTCCAGGGAATATCAGGTTCTCCAGGAACTAAGGATGAGGCTGAAATAAAAAGTAGCCTTTCTTCAGTTAGCATTTTACATGATGGCAACCCAACACATGAATGCTGTAAGGTGCTCTCCATCTTAATGAAATAAAATTGTAGACAACGACATGCAACTATTTCATAAAGGGAAACAAATTATTCTACATGTTCAGGTTCAATCCCAACCCAAACAAACACATTGTATTACAATGTGTTTTTATTCAGATAGATAAAAAAGATTTATTCTTTTCCATTTCTTACTGAGAATTCAGCTCTAGATCGGGTCTACTCGGGAGGTAACTTACTTAGGAGGGTGCAGAGGGTGGGATTTATTTTATTTTAACCTATACAGAGATTTATTTTTTTTAATTTTTCCTTGGTGAGAATGGATCCCTACAAGATATTCTGAAACGTATCAAATTTGGGGTTAACAGTATGTGGCTGGCAAAAATTCAATGCTTGAGTGGGAACTAAAAATGATTTCTTTAATTGTATGCCAAACTGAATAATCTCCCAGGGAAAAGAACCTCCTCCTCCTGCCTTTCCTACCTCCTGCCCCTCCCCCACCAACATTGCCTCCCTGCTGTGCAAAGAGCCCTTTGTCCTGCCCCGCACTTATCTAGCTGTTTGGCCATATTGACAGGCCTACTGGAGGCCTAATAAGGGAGTCAGTCTGACATAAGCAGCTGGCAATTTGAAACAAAAATCTTCCTTTTCTACTTAGACCAAATCCTGCTGCAGAGGTCTCTGGCTCCTCCCATGCTTCCATTTATTTCTCAAACAGAGCAGCAAGAAATTCAGCATTTTTCCCTCCATTAGGTAGCACAAATCAAAAACTTGATTCCCCAGACAGAAATCTATTCTGTATACATTCCTATAGCTACCGCTTTTTGTGATTCATAACATAGGCCAAAAGTGTACACGTAACTAACATGGCTAAGGCAATGCTTCTTATTACTTCAAATTGCCATGAAAGCTCTGGGAATCATTATACCACAAGGAATCCAGAAGAGCACAGAAGAGAAAGCAGCAGCCCAACCAAAGCAACAGACATGGGCATCAGGCAAAACTGGCCTGATATAAAAAATTAGTGTTTTAAAAATACTAAGACATTATTCCAAGAAGCAGAAAATTCCTTTCCTGTCTTCATATCAAACATACTTAATGTGACCTTACATTAAGTAAGGTATTCCCTCAGGTATTCAGCAAACAAAATCAATATGATGGAATAACCGAGTGAGGCACGATGGGATTACAAATTCCTTGCTCAGTAGGGCATATATAAAGCAGACTGAGCTTACCTTCATTGTTTGTTTTATTATATCCCAGAGTTCCCTTCAATAAGTGTTAAAGACTCTGAACGCATTTTGTCCCAGGGTAAGGGAATTCTCCAACATAATGCTTTCTAACAGCACCTCCCCTCAAAGTTACTGGGTATCTTATGCAATTCATAAAGATACAATAAAACAGTTTTCCTAAGACTTAACAAAATGTATACAGCTAAGTGAAGGAAACTGTATTCTCTCCATCTTTCATGAACTTCCCAGAATCCCAACCACAAGAGAAATCAATCACTTTACCACATATTTTGGAATTTTTGGCAACAAGGAATGGTACCAATCCCTGCCCATCATAGGTATATTACACTTATTTTCTAAAGAGTACCCTTGAAAAAACATTTTTAATTATAAATGACTACCAATTATATTACTAAATATACATTACACATTTTGCACAAAGTTTTATGCCTCAAACAAAATATACTATCAAGAAGTTCCAGTTTTCAACACTTGAAATACAATTTTTATAAATAAAATTCACTGCTAGACCTAACTTCAAATTAAACTGATGAATCACCAGAGTTCAGCCAAAAATTATTTTTAAAATGTTATTTTATTCATGATCCAGTTCCCCTCTGATAAAATGTATTCAATAGTCATTGACTGCTGTTAACTACGGCCTAATTTTTCATAAGTTATTTCAATAGGGAGAAGATAAAGCAAAAGTAATGATCTGCAAATTTGTACTTTGCACTTTATTGTTTCCTCATTCAAAGGTAAAAACGAAATAGTCATTCTCCCCAGAAAAGCCAGAATAATTTCAGAAAGTCAGTACCTGGACAGAAAACAGTATCTAAAGATATAAAAAAGTTTTCAAGGATATTACTTAAGTAAATCCTTCTATAAAAAGGCCCTGTATGATCCTCTAAAAAATGATTATATCAAGAGCACAAAAGGTTCCAAACAACAGGAAATTCGAGTGAAAAAGCAATTATTTTATATGGCAACTTAAGCCACATAGTAAAAAACTACAGACATTTTTATCTTAAACCCTAAGTATGTCAAACAGCCAGTATACATGAAATCATATTTATCTGCTATTGCATCTTATCTATGTGATAGTAATAAGAATTGGAACCTCCTAAAATAGTATCCATTAAAGGTTCTGTTTCATTGGTCTGCTTTTATTACTGGGAAAACAACGTGAGCCACATTTGTGAATGACAAAACTCATTTCCATTCTTTTTGGTTCCCTGCCACAAATGCCAGAGTCATACTACAAATTATAGATGTTTATGAGATTTAAGTACATTTACACAAAAATGAACAAATCAAAATTCTGAGGAGAAAAAAGTATAGATACATGAGTCTTGGGAGAGAAAAACAGCACACACGCATATGTCCAGTATTGCATATAATTGGTGGTGGTGGTTCTCCTTCAAGCTCTTCCACGCTCAGATTGTTTTGCTTAATCAGAGATCATCCTAATGTTCAAGAGTTGTGGGGGAGGGGAGATCACCTAAGGGGCTCAGAGGCCATCTTCTCGGTATCCTGAACTAGACTTACTCGATTTCTGCATATTTCTTCTAGTGTGTCCTACATTTCAGATGGATTACGGCCAAAGACATATATTTGTGATGTCAGAAGGCTATACCCAACAAGTATATAATGAATCAATCTTATAAGTCAAACTCCAAAGAAAATATCTAATCCGGAGAAGTTTATTACTAATACACAAATTAAGAAGAAATATTTATTTAGAAACCACTCCAAAATGGCACCTCTTTTTAGAGTTTAAGAGTCCAAGCTTAGTAAAATGTTAAGCAAATCATCTATAAGGTAAATATGGTCTAATAGAAAGGAGACACATAACAAAATAATAAGAATTGATTCTATGATTAAAGAGATGGAGGAAAACATGATATGTCAGTTGCAGGAAAAAAATTCCTGTTATTTTCTTCCCATTGTGGTTATCAGAAAGATCCTTAAAATTATTACTTGGGTTTTTTAACTGATTCAAAAATTAAAACTCTAATGGAACTTTTAGTCCTGTCCAAGCACAATTATCTAGATAAAAAACAAATATCTGCCAAAAAACAAAAACCAAATCAAACAAAAAAAGAAAGTCTTTATGATCCAGTTTCCAGATGCCAATACCCATAAATGGGTAGGAGGTTATGAATTGCTAATTCCCATCTCCCCACCAATAAAAAGCAAACCAGCTCAGCAGTGAAAATTCTCAGAAAAGCAAGGTTTCTTCTTAGTCCTGAAGCAGCCATCGCCTAAGTGCTGCTCCCTGCAGCCAGCAGCATTTAATGGACGCTGCACTGCTGTCCTTCCCTGGAGACAGCAGCCAGCACTACTCAAGCTTCTCACGTAGCAACCAGAGCTCCAGAGCCAGCAGCTGCTGCTGCCTTGTATACTCACCCCTGTGATCCAACCCAAAGGAACAACCTTCTCTTTACCCCACCCCCACTCCTTACACACACTTTTTTTTTTTTTTTGAACCAGTGCTCCATGCCAGAAGGGCTGGAATTATGCTTTTAGAAAGAAACAATCCTAAGGTCACCCTTTTAAACCAAAGCCTTTTATTAGAAAAATCAACATTTACCAAATTCTAAATATCCATCTTAATTAAGCCAGCAGTTTAGAAGTGAAGATTAAGCTTTGGTCTTTTGCAAGCCAATTTCCCAAGCACTCTACAGTCTAATTTAAATTTGCAGCTAGAAACAGAGCCTTGTGTCATGTCCTACCAAAGGGCATAATTCATTTTTCTACACATAATGCCCGTCTGAGTAAACCTTAAAGACTCTAATCCCATAACAGGCCAGAATTTTTGGCTACAGAAGAGAACTAATGATCCTGAGAAAACTGGAAGAAATCCAATAGAAAAAAAATGCCCTATGTCCTCCATGGAGTCCAGAAACCTCTGCTTATGTGAGTATTCTCTGCTTTAGCCCTAACTCAGATCCCACACATCTAAAATTACCATTTACAACTTTCTGTGACCTAAAAACAATAATAATAAAATTAACAACCAAAAAATAATTTCAAAGAGAGAGTACACACTCTCCTGAAAAGCTCAGCACACTCCACTCAGCTGGATCCTCCCCAATCACAAGTATAGCTATGTAACATCTGCCCAACAAAGAAATGTAAATATGACCTTGGTCACAAATATGTCATCTAAAAACAACTTGTTTAGTCAAGTGATGATGGGAATTAGCAGAGAACTTGGGGATTCGTTCAGTACCTATGTGCACGAAGGAAATTGGAGAAATCAACTTAAATATAGACAAAGCCCAGTGGAACCCAGAGGTCTGGGAAAGAAATGAGTTACTGGTGAATACATTGCACAAGTAACATGAGAAAGCAGAAAATGCAGGTCATACACGCACCCCTGACCCAGACGAGCAGAGCTGGCTGCAGCATCCGTATCCAAGAGAAAGACCACTGACGCCCAATAAGTGAGACATGCAAGGGCTCTATAGAATCAATTAGCATAGAAGGGGCTTTCCCAACAGTTAAACTTTCCCTCTCACGCGATTTACCTACTTGAACCAGGGCTCTTTCCTACCCTCCTCTTTACATTCCCGACTTACAAGCAGAGGAAGAGAGAATTCATAAAAGGTAAAATTTTCTGCCTTTGAAGATATTCTCACAAGATCGCTCTCCACGCCCAAGGCAAGTAAAACGACACAATCTGGCTCAACTCCAGGCTCGAACCCTACACATTCAATGAGGCTATCTCAGACACGCTGGGGCACACGCCACGGGGAGCCAGAGAACGTGTGGTGGGGGTGGCGAAGGTAATGCCTTTCGGAAGCAGCCATCTGAGGTGGGAAGCCAGAAAACGAGAGGGAAGGCGTCCAGGAAGATTACGGAGGGGAGATTGCGGCCCCCAGAGCGATCAGAGTTGTCTGTCACAAGGCCGCGAGAACGGGGGTAGGGAGTGGGGGATCCGGGAGAGAAAAAAAGTATGCCTGTGTATTTCGAGCGGAGGGCAGCGAGAGGCCTCTCCTCAAGGCAAAGGTAAACGTAGAGTAGGCAGTTCCCAGGAAAGGGGGTGAAGAGGCGTGGGGGGAGGGGAAGCGTCCTGACCCAGGAAAGACATGAAAAGGGGAGTTGGGTCTCCTAGGTTAGACGGGGCCTCTCTCCCTGGGAAAATGGGGTGCTGCAACGGTGTGTGCGAGGCGGCGAGGGGGATGAGAAGGGGCAGCATCCTCCTGCTAAGAGTTTGGGGAGGGCCAAGCCCACGACCCAAGGAGAGCGAGCGCGGGGAGACGGAGGAGGTGACCCTTCCCACCCCTGGGGCCCGATCGTGAGGTTCGGTCTCTTTTCTGTCGGACCCTTACCTTGTCCCAGGCGCTGCCAGGGCCTAGGCCCGGGCTGCGGCGCACGGCACTCCCGGGAGGCGGCAGGACTCGAGTTAGGCCCAACGCGGCGCCACGGCGTTTCCTGGCCGGGAATGGCCCGTACCCGTGAGGTGGGGGTGGGGGGCAGAAAGGCGGAGCGAGCCAAAGGCGGGGGAGGGGAGGGCCAGGAAAAGAGGGGGCCGGCACTTACTGTTGTGGCGGACTGGCGGGACTGGGCTGCGTGAGTCTCTGAGCGCAGGCGGCGGCGGCCGCCCCTCCCCGGCAGCGGCGGCGGCGGCGGCAGCTCACTCAGCCCGCTGCCCGAGCGGAAACGCCACTGACCGCACGGGGATTCCCAGCGCCGGCGCCAGGGGCACCCGGGACACGCCCCCTCCCGCCGCGCCATTGGCCTCTCCGCCCACCGCCCCGCACCCATTGGCCCACTCGCCGCCAATCAGCGGAAGCCGCCGGGGCCGCCTAGAGAAGAGGCTGTGCTCTGGGGCTCCGGCTCCTCAGAGAGCCTCGGCTAGGTAGGGGAGCGGAACTCTGGTGGAAAGGGAGGTGCGGTGTACTGGGGGGGGGATGGGTGGCTGGGGTGACCGTCTGGTGGCTTGCGGGGATTGCCTTTCCCGTGGGAAGTCGGGAACATAATGTTTGTTACCTCGGGAGGGAAAGGGGTGGTTGGATGCAGGCGGGAGGGAGGCCCGCCCTGCGGCAACCGGAGGGGGAGGGAGAAGGGAGCGGAAAATGCTCGAAACCGGACGGAGCCATTGCTCTCGCAGAGGGAGGAGCGCTTCCGGCTTGCCGCTTGTCGCTGATTGGCCATTTCTCCTCCCGCCGTGTGTGAAAACACAAATGGCGTATTCTGGTTGGAGTAAAGTGCCTGTCAGTTACAGAGTCGGGAGTGCGCAGCCGCCTAGTGACGCTCGCGATGCCCCCTGGGTGGGGCGGGTAGGTAGGTGGGGTGATGCTGGGTGTGCGGGCGCGGCCGGCCTCCCGTGGCTTGAGGGGAGGGTCAGTGAAACTGGGCTCCGGCGCGGGCGTCCTTCCACCCTCCCCTTCCTTCGGGGGAGTCGGTTTACCCGCCGCCTGCTTGCCTTCGACACTTGATTGGCTGCCGATGCTGTGGGAGCGGGCCTTTGCTACTGGCTCCAGTCTCGCATGAGCGAAACCACTGCGCGGGGCGCAGGGGTGGCGGGGAGGCGGGCGTTGGTACGGTCCTCCCTGAGGCCCAGCGCCGCAGTGTCTGGCCGCGCGCCCCTGCGCAACGTGGCAGGAAGCGCGCGCTGGAAGCGGGGGCGGGCTGCCGGCCGAGACTTCTGGATTGCGACGGTGGCGGCTCCGCCCCGGGTTCCCACCGCCTGAAGGGCAAGACAAGCCCGACATGCTACAGGCACTCTTGGGGGTTGGGGAGGAGCGGGGGTCGGTCCGGCTGGTTTGTGGGTGGGAGGCGCATGTTCTCCAAAAACCGGCGCGAGCTGCAATCCTGAGGGAGCTGCGGTGGAGGAGGCGGAGAAAAGGCCGCACCCTTCTGGGCAGGGGGAGGGGAGTGCCGCAATACCTTTATGGGAGTTCTCTGCTGCCTCCCGTCTTGTAAGGACCGCCTTGGGCCTGGAAGAAGCCCTCCCTCTTGTCCCCGCCCGCGTGATCTCGTCATCGCCTCCATGTCGAGTCCCTTCTCGATTATGGGCGGGATTCTTTTGCCTAGGCTTAAGGGGCTAACTTGGTGCCTGGGCGTTGCCCTGCAGGGGAGTGAGCAGGTGTGAGATTTGAGGGGCGAGTCGGATTAGTTATCTTCCCACGGACTTGACTTGGTGTCGAGGTTATTGTAATAAGGGTGGGGTAGGGAAATGGAGCCTAATGATTCACCTGGGGCTGATTTTATGCAACTAGACTGCAGATTATCACTACTTATGATCAGTTTTGGAGTATTTTTCTAGAGATAGACGTAAAGCTTGATCACCTGAGTTTTACACCATTTGAGACCCTTGCTGCACTCCCAAAGTGTAGCATCAGATTAAATCTTAATAGAAAAATTTTAGCCTTTGCTTGAGAAACCAGTGCTTCCCTGCCTCCACCTCTCCCCCCAGGCTCTCCCCCTTTGCATCCCTACCAGGCATCTTAGCAACTCTCACTCATACTTGATCCTATTTTCCATTTGTCGTACTTGCTCATCCAGTATTCAGACATAGCACTAGCTTTCTCCCTCTCTTGATCTTGGGTAGCCTGGTGACTCACGAAACCAGACAGATTGGTTCCACCACAAATTAAGGCTTGAGCTGGGGCTTTACTCTTACCCAGCAGTGCTTTTATTCCTCCCTAGTTCTCGTTCTTTAAGTGGTTACCTGGATTTTCATTTTATCCTTTTTCCTTAGCTGGGATTCTATCCCTGACCCTCTTCACAGTCCGGGTGATCTTGACTACTTCTTTACAGAGAATTGGACCTGAGGTTAGGCAACATCTCCTTTTCTCTTCCTCTAAATACCATTCGAGGCATCCCTTCATTTCTGTTCTCAACAGTAACTGAGCTCAGATGCCTGTGTGATAGCTTCCAAATTGCTGTTTCTGTCTTTAGTATTATCTTCTGATCCATCTTACATCTTGTTAGAATGATTGTCCTAAAGGAAGATAGAGCATGAAAATGACAGATGAAACTCCATTACTGGCTTTCACTGTTTACAGCAAGTTGTCTAACCCGCGGGGTGCATGGGACCCAGGACAGCTTTGAATGCAGCCCAAGACAAATTTGTAAACTTTCTTAAAATGTTAGATTTGTTTGTGGGGTGTTTTTGTTTTTGTTTTGGTGGTGGTGGTTTTTTTTTCTTTTTTTCTCATCAGCTATCCTTTATGTGTGGCCCAGGGAAGCCAAAAGATTGGACACCCCTGGTTTACAGGATGAATTCTGTTCTCATGAGTGTGATGCATAAGGTCCCCGGATAGACTTACCTCAATTTAACAGCTTTTTCATTTTTCACTATTTTCCACATATTACACGCACAAACATGACCTCTCTCCTGAAGTCACATGGAATGAATTGCAGTTACCCAAATCATAGACATTGTCATATATCTTTGTGGGGTGGTTCTTTCTGGAATGCTACCCTTGCTGCTTTTAATCCTGCAGATTCAAATGTCATCTCCCCTTTGGTCATGCCTTCCATGGTCTCTTGTTCTATGAGCCAAACTCCCCTATTAAGCCGTTTTCTCCCGACTCTTGAGCAGTTTGTACTGCGTGGCTCATAGTACTTCTCGGGTTGTCATTGCTGATTTAAACTGTCTTTATTCTGAGCTTTTTGAAGGAACAGTGTCTTGTGTCTTGTACTCCTGAGCTCCTAGTATACTCTGATGTCTAGCCAACCCTAAGTAAGTGAGTGAGCGACATGTAAATGTATTTATGGTTTGACATTTTATTCATCTTGAGCATTGGAAAAGTGGCTGGCATGACTGAAGAACTGAATTTTATCTAATTTAAATTGCAGCTGTGGACAGTGTAGCTGTAGCCACAGACTTATTCTGTGGATTACAGAATACATGGACATTGATTGTTTCTTTGTACTGAGCAATAAGGAAATAAAAGCTGAAGCTCTCTGGCCCATTAAATTTTATTTAACTGCTTGTTTTATTTTTTATATATTTAGCTGAAAGCTAAGTCCAACAAACCATTTTTAAAGATGTGCCTGCCTTGGACAACAGTGAAAGCAAGTGTTAATGAGTTTGGATTTCAAAAAAAATGCATAATGAATTTTAGGGAGGTGAGATTCCATTAAACTGTTACAGGAGCTACATAGTTAAATATATCAGAACTTAAATGAAGAATAGGTCTGTATGATATAAATGCACCCAGCCTGAATTTCTGTCCTACAAGTTTTTACTTCTTGGAAACACTTGATTGGAGGAGCTCTAAGCATCATATCTTGAGTTACAGAAAACAATCACAAAGTAAATTTTATCTGAGGAATTATAATACCAACATTTTAACACCAAATGCTTTTTATATGCTAATGTAGCGTCTTACACATTTTAATTATCTTTTTTTTTTTTTTTTTTGAGACGGAGTCTTAGTGCCACCCAGTCTGGATTGCAGTGGTGTAATCATGGTTTACGCAGCCTTGACTTCCTGGGCTCAAGTGATCCTCCTGCCTCAGCCTCCTGAGTAGCTGGGACTACAGGCACATGCTTCCATGCCCAGCTATTTTTTTTTTTTTGTTTTGTAGAGATGGAGTTTTGCTGTGCTGTGCAGGTTAGAACTCCTGGGCTCAAGTGATCTTCCCACCTAAGCTTCCCAAAGTCCTGGGATTACAGGCGGGAGCCACCGCCCTGGGCCATTAAATATACTTTTTAAAATACATTTAAAAAATACGTTTTAAAGTTTCTCTTTAGAAAATAAGACCCTTAGGTCAGCGGTCTTCAAACCTCCTGTGTGCTGAGAGTTCTCTTAATGCAGATTCTCAGACCACCCAAAAATTCTGAATTCTTTTGGGGAAGGTGGAACCCCATAGAGCAGGCAGTATAATTCAGTATCTTTTCAAGTTCATTTGCTGACTCTGATACGCCTATTTACCTGCCAAAAATGATCACAATTTCATAGAAACTCTTCTCAATTGTACAGTATGTGTCCCTCAATTTTTCCTCAAATGAACTTTTTTCCTCCTGAAAACAACAATGGGAATTTTGAGAGGCAAAGAGGAATAGTAATATTTTGGAAACTTGCAGGTCAGGTTTTCCTTTTAAAAGGAATGTTAAAATACATTTTTTTGAACAAGAGAAGTTCACTTTATTTGTGTTTCTCCTGCTTAATTGCAATCCTTAAGGAGAGTGATTTGTTTTTCAGTGCCTAAGCACAGCTGGGAGCTCAATAAATGTTAGTTTTGTTGGTTTATATGTGAAATTGATTCTCCAGTAATAGTTAAGCTCACAAAACATATAAACAAGGCTACTTTTTGGGACAGACTTCAGGGTCACATTTCATCTATGTCTCCTAATATTCTATTCATAGAGGAAACTGATGCCTCGTGGTCTCTGAATACATCTATCCCACCATTCAGTTCTTCTTTGGGTTTCCTGTACTAACCACTGCAGTTATCCTTATCCTGTGCTTTACTTCCTTGGGCTTTTTGTTTAAATTAACCAGCTACCTATCTCCTTTTCAAGTAGTTACATACTACTTCTTACCCTTGTAAGACAAATTTATTAAGTATATTATACACTTGTACTTGCATGAGAAAGCTGGTGAAAGTTTTGTGAGGGCTAGTGTGTGTGTGTTAGATTTGCAAAATTTAAACTAGATAGGTTACTTCCATATATTTTTTGTGAATGGAGGTTTGGCATAATTATATAATTCTGGTTTGCAACACTCTAGTTTGACTATTAGGTTAATTGTAGAGCACCTTGTTAGGTCACAAATAACAGAAGTCTGGTACTGGACTTGCAGGTTGCTTTCTTAGTGGCATATTAGTTTATATTAGAGGACATCTCAAGAAGACTTCTTATCTGTGACGCACTCTTCTTGAGATTGGATAATATATTGGATTATTAGAGAAGTGTTAGTATTGAATCAAATACTTTTATTTTATCTAGACCAGGGTTAAACCTGATGAATTGTTTCTGCTTCTGTTATGCCGTGTATCTTCTTGGTGACAAAGACTTTCTGCCTCTGATTTTTATCTTAGTCATGGTTACATTTAGTAATCCTGCTTTCCAGCTTTTTTCCTAGAGATCAGTCATCAGTGACCTTTTTTTTGTCCTGATACTTTGTCATCTTTTGTTTTCTGGTTTTGGGTTTTTTTTTTCTTTTTTAAACGTATGTAAAATTGACTTTTCCTGCTGACAACAGTAACATAGTTTCAGATCATGTTTATAGAATGGTTATTTTATCACCTAACTAATCTCATCTCTAGTGTATGGATTCTGGTAAACTCAGTCAACAGTCTTCATAGCCTTTTCTATGTTTACTGACCTTGATTTAAAATCTAATCTCAGACCTTCAGGTACTGCTTACAAATAATGTAATAATAAGGTACTACTTATAACAAATAATGGTAACATTCTGTAGTGCATACTATAGGCAAAAGCTAATGGAGACGTCGGTAGAAGAAATGAACTAATAGTTATTGAATGCCTTTTGTGTACTGCAGATGTGGAAATAGCAAGAGAACTAGAATTGGAAGTAGAGTGTTGAAGATGTGACTGAATTGCTGCAATCTCATGATCAAATTTGAATGGATAAGGAGTTGCTTCTTAGGGATGAGCAAAGAAAGTGGTTTTTTTGAGATGGAATCTACTGGTGAAGTTGCTGTGAACATTGTCAAAATGACCATAAAGGATTTAGGTATTACAGAAACCTGGTTGATAAAGCAGTGCCGGGGTGTCAGAGTTGACTTCAGTTTTGAAATAAGTTCTACTGGCTGGGTGTGGTTGCTCACTCCTGCAATCCCAGCTGTTTGGGGGGCCAAGGCTGGTAGATCACTTGAGGTCAGGAGTTCAAGACCAGCCTAGCCAACATGGTGAAACCCCATCTCTACCAAAATTAGCCAGGTGTGGTGGTGCACACCTGTAGTCCCAGCTACTTGGGAGGCTGAGGCAGGAGAATCTCTTGAACCAGGGAGGAGGAGGAGGTTGCAGTGAGCCAAGATGGCACAACTACACTCCAGCCTGGGCAACAAAGTGAGATTGTCTTTTTTTAAAAAAAAAAAAAAAAAAAAAAAAAGGGAGGCCGGGCGCAGTGGCTCATGCCTGTAATCTCAGCACTTTGGGAGGCCAAGACGGGTGGATCATGAGGTCAGGAGATCGAGACCACCCTGGCTAACACGGTGAAACCCCGTCTCTACTAAAAATACAAAAAATTAGCTGGGCATGGTGGCACATGCCTGTAATCCCAGCTACTCGGGAGACTGAGGCAGGAGAATGGTGTGAACCCAGGAGGTGGAGCTTGCAGTGAGCTGACTGCACTCCAGCCTGGGCGACAGAGCGAGACTCAGTCTCAAAAAAAAAAAAAAAAAAAGGAAAAGGAAAAAAAAGTTAATACTGTGGGTAAAATGCTGTCATGCTATCAAAGGGAATCACATGCTACAGAGAAGTCTTGTGAAAGGAAGTCAGTGTGGCAGACTTCATTGTCTTTTAAGAAATTGCCGCAGCTATCCCAATTTTCAACCACCACCACCACCCTGATGAGTCAGTAGCCATCATTAACATCGATGCAAGACCCTCCACCAGCAAAAAGATTGTTAGCATTTTTTTGGCAGTGACGTATATCAATTACACATAATGCTATTGTACACTTTTAATAGACTATGGTATAGTATAACCATAACTAACTATATGCACTGGGAAAACAACAAATTCATGAGATTCGCTTTATTGCAGTGCTCTGGAATTGAGCCTGCAGTGCTTCTGAGGTATACCTGTGTATTTAGTATGTTCCTTATATATAAAACCCCATTTTACAGAGTAGAAAAGTAAGGCTTTTAGAGTTTGAGCAATTTTCCCATAGATACACCAATAAATTGAGGGCTATAGAGACCACTTAATTGGTTCTCTTAACAGTAGTCTAGACATGAGGTAATGAGATTTGGCTTCGGAGTGACAATGGTAAGGAAGTTAAAGGATTCAGGAACCAAATTATCAGTTATTGAGAAGAGAGAATGGTCTCAAAACATCAATTCTCAAGGAAGCCTTCTTGATACCCTCACCCCTACTACACTGTATCCTCCATCTGAATGTTTCAAGAACTCTTTTCACAATTGTAAATAATGATTGTGTAATTTTGTTTTTTTCCTACTTTAGGTTGCTCCTTGTGGGCAGGACAGTTCTTATGGCTTTATCCGTTGCCTAAGCACAGAGAGGTCTGCGAGATCAAAACTATTGTCATGATAGCAAGATGCCTGCCTTTTTCATTTATTCTAACAGTGTACAGAGGCTGCATGATGTGTGATGACATCCTCATTGATGTTAATGAATGGTGCTGTACTTGAAATTTCTAAGGTGTTGTTAGGTTTAGGTATGCATACTTGTTTTTAGAAATTTTTTTTTCCCCTTTTCCCATTTTAGAAACCAACTCAATTTTAGGTTATGCCTTCAGTAATCTTTGCAACCTCAATATTGTACAGTTGTTATTTTAAAATACTGTAGTTTTCTGTGTGCCTAAGCATAAACATAAGTACATTTTGTTGTTTTGTTTGCAATAGTGGTTTAAATATTTTCCCAGAATAACCAAATTTAAAAATTTTACAATTTGGAATAACTTTATTCTAAAATACTCATTTAAGAATGGATCAATGGCTTAAAAAGACTGCTTCTCATTTACTTACCGGCTATACCATCTGTATACTAATAAAAAACAAGATTGATTTGGCAGGACTGACTCAAACTAATGAAAATATGAAACCTGTCATTCTACTTTGGAGATACTTACCTTATCATGTCTGCAGTAGAATAATTTAGTTTTTGTCTTTTTTTGGAGATGAGGTCTTGCTGTGTTGCCCAGGCTGTTTGTTCACAGGTACCATCATAGTCTACAGCCTGAAACTCCTGGGTTCAAGCAGTATTCCTCCCTCAGCCTCCGCTGGAACTATAGGCATGTACCACCAAGCCAGGGCTTTAAAAAATTTTTTTTAAATAATTTTTTTTGAGACAGGATCTTGCCATGTTGCTCAGGCTAGTCTTCAACTCCTAGCCCTGAGTGATCCTGCCTCCCAAAATGTTGAGCTGTTAAGCGTGAGCCGCCATACCCGACCAAATTTTTTTTTTTTCTTTGAGACAGAGTCTCTCTCTGTCAGCCAGGCTGGAGTGCAGTGGCCGGATCTCAGCTCACTGCAAGCTCCGCCTCCCGGGTTTACGCCGTTGTCCTGCCTCAGTCTCCCAAGTAGCTGGGACTACAGGCGCCCGCCACCTCGCCCGGCTAGTTTTTTGTGTTTTTTTTTTTTAGTAGAGATGGGGTTTCACTGCGTTAGTCAGGATGGTCTCGATCTGACCTCGTGATCCACCCGTAAGTGCTGGGATTACAGGCTTGAGCCACCGTGCCCGGCCCGGCCAAAAATTTTTTTAGAGATGGGAATGGAATGATTTTGAATAGTGTTGGTGCCACCTATGTTGTGGCATCATTTTGAAACTAATTCAGAGTGGTTTTGTTTTTTTTGGTAAGATATTTTTTAATGCAGGTATGCCACTACTGTTAAAAAAAAAAAAAAAAAAACAGGTTTTAAGGCTAGAAATGAAAACACTACTTAAGTATTTTAAAGGATAAGTTACTTTATTATACTCTAGAAACATACACAATAGCTGAGAAACTTTAAAAATCTCACATTGCTGAATGTCTCTGCTGGCTGAAGTGTAAGTAAAAGATCACAGTAGTGCCACTGTTGAGTGGTACAGCAACTTGTCGTTAAAGATGTGTGTGCAGACATGAATTCTGAGTTAATATCTCATCTAGAAATATACATTTGTCCCTTGCCTTGGGATTGGTTTCAGGACACCACTCCCCCCCCCTTGGTGGCCGTTCACTGAGGACACCAAAACCCAAGGATGTTGAAGTCCCTTATATAAAATGGCGCTGTATCTGCATACAACTTACACACATCCTCCCATATACTTTAAATCATTTCCAGATTTTAGATACTTTTATACAATGTGAATGCTATGTAAATAACATCTGTAAATAGTTGTTACGTTGTGTATTTATATTTGTACTATTGTATTAAATATTCTCAAATATTTTCAAATATTTCAAGTTTGGTTGAATCTGCAAATGCAGAACCTGAGGATATGGAGGGCTGACTGTGCTTATACCTTATAAATGGATGCGTGCATGAATGTGCCTGCACTTGTTACTTGGCTTGTATTTGCCAGGCATCAGCATCAACTAATTAAAGATACTCTTACGTGAAAGCCTGGCAACAAACACATGTCCTGAAATAATGCAAGTGTAGAATAACTTTTTAAAATCTCATGGTTTATCCTAAACTATATGTTGACATTTGTAAAAGTGGTGATAAGACAACAGTAGGTAAAAGTAAAACTTCAGGCACCTTGGCACAAACTGAGGCAGTGGCATCAAACTATAAGTTCTTCACTGCCATGCATTTGGGGTGGGAACCCCCACAAAAGAAGAAAACCAGTTTCATTCAAGAATGTCCTTGTGAAAGCAGTGACATTTTGTTAAACCTAAACCCTTGAGTACATAACTTTTTGAAATGGTGGTTTCAAGAAAAAGCACTCATGCAAGCCGAATTACCTATTATTTCCTTGGAGCCTAACAACTGACAGCAATTGTTTTCAATGATAAAATCCAAATGCTGAGTCAAAATCAGAATTTTGGGAAAACTTGTGTCTAATATCAAGAACTTGTTGACAGCTTCCCAAAACTTCATGAGACAGTGATACTGAGTATGATTTTTTTTTTTTTTTTTTTTTTTTTTTGAGACAGAGCCTTGCTCTGTCACCCAGGCTGGAGCGCAGTGGCATGATCTTGGCTCACTGCAACCTCTGCCTCAGCCTCCTGCGTAACTGGGACTACAGGCACGTACCACCATGCCCGGCTACTAATTTTTGTATTTTTAGTAGAGATGGAGTTTCACCATGTTGGCCAGGGTGGTCTTGAACTTCTGACCTCAGGTGATCCACCTTGGCCTCCCAAAGTGCTGGAATTACAGGTTTAAGCCACCGTGCCCAGCCAATGACATTTTGGGTAGTAAAAAGTAAAATGGGCCAATATTTGGGAGATTTATATAACTCAGTGAACTATATTTTCCTAATGAATAATACATGAGATTATAGAAAACTGCAAGTAACATTGTAACCAATTGAATGCAAAAGAAACAAAAATCTAGTTGTCTTCTATTTAAGTCAGACATTTAGGGAAACCGAATTGCCAAAATGTAAAACAACGCACCTATTTAAAAAAATATATAATAAAAATGTTTTAATGCATTTGTTGCTATAATATTTAAATATTTTACTAATATGGTAAAATAACTAGTAAAGTGATTTGGGGCCCTCAATCTTTAAGAATGTGAAGGGATTCTCTGAGGCCACAAAGTTTAAGAAATTGCTACTCTAGCACAACACACAAAGTATAAATATTCACGTACCTGTTGAATGACTTCATGGGGTTAAAGTGAATCCCGGTATTAAACCTGTATGGCTGGGATAATGGGCATGCTATGACAGGAAGCAGATTTCCTTAACTTCACCACTGTAACTCATTAACAAACATGTTAGCCTGAGACAAAAGTATAAGGGGCGACAGGAAAGCCTTTCATAATGTGATACTTTTTTTCACATTATTCAACATGTTTTAAAATTTGGTATACAGGTCTGTCTATGGTGTTTCTCCTGAACTTTTGCCAGAGTAGAATGGTTCGTGTTTTTCCTCATAGATTTTTACTCCTCACTAAACTTCATGACATCTAACATGAACTTGTAAAGGCTATGCTTGAAAATAAGGGTATCTTTTTCTATGCCTAGGTTATTAATGAATATGAAGTACTTACAAGCTTTAATGTGCTTGAGGTTCCAAAGACATTTCCAAATCTTCCATTTTCAGTCTTCAACTTAACATTTTGGTCTTTGCATTGGAGACCTGAGTCCTATCTGACATTGGGCCTACTGGGCAGCATTTCCTAAACTGCCATTTTAAAAGAAATAAGGGTAACCAAATGTTCCCCTTAAAAGCACTCTGGTACACTCTAGTATTGGGAGATAACTATCTTCCCCTAATTAGATTTGTAAAATCTTTCTCAATGTTTACATTTTTTCCCCTCAAATATATTGACTTTTTCATTCCCAATAACAATGTCTGGTCTGTAACTCAGTCATTCCATGTTCAGATTACAGATTCCCCATCTTTTCACATTCTTTTAGTCCAGGGAGACCCACTTTGAAGGTTAAAACCCAAGGTCACATAATGAATAGGCGGCAATGTCACATATAACTCAACTCTAGGCCTTATGAATCCTGCTAATAGCCCATTGCCTATTCTAGTCACCAGATTGAAAAACACCATACTAGAGAAGAAGATGGCAAACTATTGCCCACTACATATTTGCATCAGTCTTGTCAAATTTTTATTGTAATATTTAATAGGATTAAAGCTATGATGATTCAAGTAAAAAATTACTTCCTTAAAACTAAGCTAGTAGGCAAAAATATTCGTTTGTTCAACACCCACTCTGGCAGATATGGTACCCCGCATTTAGTGGGGGAAAAAAAAAAGACATCGTGGTGAAAATGGACATGGTCCTTGAATTTCCTGGTTCTGTGGGTTGCTTAATTTGAGGTTTAAATGGTTTCTCCTATCAGGTGAAAAGTTTTGTGTTCAGCCCATAAATAAAGCGGCTGGGAATTCTGATAGTGGCAAAATGGCCAGTCTGGGATATAAAATCTTCATAAACATCTTATTTCCCATTCATTATGAAGCGTGGGGTAGGAGATAAGAGAAACCAGATGAAGATTGCTGGCTGTGCTGCTAATGTAAACTCTTCTTTCGAAGATACTGTGTCCTTTTATTCTCAATGGAGACATCGAAAAGTATTAAGAGGAGTACTATTATAATATTAATAGGACACTGAAAATCTATCCTGAATGCATGCAGCCAGAGGCTCCAAATAATACTATGATGAGTTCCACAAAAAAACCTCAACTACTCTCTGTTCCAGGGAAGCACCATTTTCCACAAAACTCTCAAGAAGGACTTGTTGGAACTGGAAAAGCAATTAAATGTGAATAGTGATCCAGGAGAAAATAACAAACTCACGTAACTCCCAAAAGTTTTCCAAAGATAACATCAGTTTTTTTCTCTTGGCCTTTTAAGAAACTAGCCAACAGATACTCTGACAGGCTTGGTTTGGTTTTGAAAACACACCTTAGTGTACTGAAAGAAAAACAATTTCTTTTAATTTGGTTTGTTGGTCCCATACCCCATCTATCAATGTATGTGCTATTTACAAATAGAAATGTTCTATACTAACAGTATTTTTGCAGTACCTTTTGATAATTCCTAGACCTCTATTTTCGTTCTATGTGTTAATCTGAATAACAGATGGATATTTTAATATTTAAGGCAGATGGTAAACTTTCCTATAGGTCTTGTGAGATTTTGTCTTACAGGCTGAACACCATTCACAAAACATAATAATGCTTCATTCCTTCAGATTGAGGTAAAGAACTTGAGCAACTGGATTAGCAAAGCTGCAAAGACAATGAAATGTGGCCTAAGATGTAATTATGTTCTCTGCCTTTCCTTTGGGCCAGGGTAGTTTTGCACTTGACACAATGGAAAATAGGCTATAAAGCCTGAAAATAAAATGTCCTAAACCCCAATCTCAGAGCACTTTAGTAGGCTTTTCACTAGGCATCTTGAAAGTATTTTCAACAAAATACTAATTAAGCTACCACTTCAAAAGAACTTCAAGGAAAAGCTCTTTCTTATAAAAAAATTTTTTTTTTTTGAGACGGAGTTTCACTCTTGTCGCACAGGCTAGAGTGCAATGGTGTGATCTCGGCTCACCGCAACCTCCACTTCCCGGGTTCAAGTGATTCTCTAGCCTCAGCCTCCTGAGCAAGCTGGGATTACAGGCGCCCACCTGTAATTTTTGTATTTCTAGAAGAGGCGTGGTTTCACCATGTTGGCCAGGCTGGCCTCTGGACCTCAGGTGATCTGCACACTTCGGCCTCCCAAACTGCTGGAATTACAGTCGTGAGCCACTGTGCCTGGTCTCATAAAACTTAAATTCCATCACATTACATTCACACCTTTTGCTAATCAGGATGAAGAGCCTTAAACAGGTTTAAAGAGTGCAGACTGCACTTTTGTTAATACTATTTTTCTCCAAGTTCTTTATGCTAACATTTCCAGTGGTGGGAAGTACAAGTACTATTAGTCATCTTCATTCTTTGTATTACCAAAGAGTTCCTTTTTCTCCATCTTCTGAAGGATGAACAAAAGCTTGAGGCGTACGTATCAGTACATAAACTGCAGCACGAAGGCCACCAACGTTCACCCAGACTGTATCCACCTTTCGCCATACATGTCGCATTCCAGATAATGCCTGTGTACACACAAAAACCACAGCAATTAGTCTGACAATCTACTTTTATACCAACCAGGATTCTTAGCTGCCTGCTAAGAAACCTCAGGGAAAGAGAAAACAAATCTTATCCAAACAAACATCCCCAAATCTATTCAAAAAGATCCCAAAGTTGCCAGAGGCTGTGATTTTGAGCTAATGTGTATAGCACCTTGGTAAAGCATTTTGTGTCTTGAGTAAGTAGTACAGCTCGGCCTGTGGTAGGTGTGCAGACACGGCTCATTTCCCGTAGGCAAGCTGGATAAAGGTTCCAGTTTCTCTTCTTGGATCCCATCCTATAATAGAAGGACTAGTGAGTCAAACACTGTTGCAAAAGATACAAAATAGAAGGAGTATATGAAACAAAACAGTTTCATGCATCCTGAGGCATGAAAAATAGCTGTAGTTTTAGAAACCAGACCTTTGCCATTACATGTCAATGAAATAAGCTGAGTTAGTAAACTGCTCAGAATTCTGAATCAAAAAGAATTTTTTTGGACAACTGTTATATAACTTGCCCTCTTAGTGAGTTTAATAAGCAGTCAAACTATATGAACCAAACAAGTGATTAGAAATCATTTAGGCTGGGTGTTTTGGTGGCTCATGCCTGTAATCCCAGCAGTTCGGGAGCCTGAGGTGGGCGGATCACCTGAGGTCAGGAGTTTGAGACCAGCCTGGCCAACATGGTGAAACGCCGTCTTAACTAAAAATACAAAAATTAGCTGGGCGTGATGGCACGTGCCTGTAATCCGAGCTACTCAGGAGGGTGAGGCAGGAGAATCGCTTGAACCCGGGAGGCAGAGGTTGCTGTGAGCCGAGATCGTGCCACTGCACTCCAGCCTGGGCAACAGAGCGGGGTTCTGTCTCAGAAAAGAAAAAAAAAAAGAAAAGAAATCATTTATGCTGAGAAACAGAATCAGAACCAAGTCTTCCACCACCTTTTGTGTAAAATATATAATTCAAGAATGGGCTAAAAGTGAATCACAGGTAATTTAAAATGAACCTCCTATGATGGTCAGGATTCAAAATCTAGTTAATACATTCCTGAGAGTTCTCAGAAGAAATATAATGGGTGAATCCATCATGTTTTCAGTGAAAACAGCTCTGCTAAGTCTGCTAAAATTCAAGATTTTTTCCTGACAGAATAAACGCAAGAAAAATAATGACATATTTACAAGTCTTGCAGGTAGTAGTATAGTAAGTTAAAGTAAAATTCATTAAAAAAAAAAACCCAACCAATTCTCACCTTTTTCCAAATGGCAAATCTGTTACAATAATATCCACAGAACCAGTTCTCAATGGCAGATTGCAGATATCCCACTGAACAGCATCTATGGGCAAGCCCCAGGATGGTTTGCTGTGGGGACAAAGGAAAGGTGCTTCAATATATTGTGAAGCATAAAATCGTTACAACAATTTTTGTTTCTGAAAAGAGACTGCTACAGCAAAATATAAAATGCTAAGAATATCAGTGATAATATCAACCTATTCAAAATTTAAGAAGTGGCACAAAGGTAAAAAATAGAAGGTCAGGCTGAGCACGGTGGCTCGTGCCTATAATCAGCACTTTCAGGGGCTGAGGTGGGAAGATCACTGGAGTACAGGAATTTGAGACCAGCTGCGCAACACTGTGAGACCTTGTCTCTAAAAAATTTTTTTTTAAAGTTAGCAAGGCATGATGGCACATGCCTATAGTCCCAGCTACTCAGAAGGATGAGGTGGGAGGATCACTTGAGCCCATGAGTTGAAAGATGCAGTGAGCTAGGATTGTGCCACTGTACTCTAGCCTGGGTGACAGAGCAAGACCCCGTCTCAGAAAAAAGGAAAACAAACTGAAAACACGATTGTAATGCAGAGAACTGCAAAAGACAACTTTAAAAACAATGCTGAAGCAGTAAATTACATAACCGATGATACAAAAATTAAGTTGCTGATAAAACAGTGGAAAAATCAAGCACACTAAAGAAAAGATTATGGGGTGACGTATCTGAAGAATAAAGTTTGTAAAACTAGTAATAACAGGAGACCTAAAAGAAAAACAGATACGTAAAATTGGTTAATATATATGTAATTGTTTTAAGATGAAAAATCAAAAGAAAATATATGTACCATGCTATATAAAACAAGACTAAGAAAAAAGTTAAGATAAAAAATATAGATGACAGAAGACAGAATGAATAATAATAAATACAAAGGATTTAAATCCTCCCCATTAAGGCAAAGTAACTGGTTTAAGAAACAAAATAATGCAAAGGCTAAGAACTGAAGATAAGTCAGAGGCTATCAGCAGAAATTAAGGATTTAATTGACATTTAATGAAGAATTTAAGAAAAAAATGCAATAAAGGCAATCACTACATAATTTTTTAAAGTACATATAAAATATGTATTACAACCGCATACCAATAACTGCACAAAACAAAGCATAAGGCGAAAAATATTAAAAACCAAAGTAAAATGGATAGAAAGTACTGTACAGGTTGAGGCCGGGCACGGTGGCTCATGCCTGTAATCCCAGCACTTTGGGAGGCCGGGGCAGGCAGATCATGAGGTCAGGAGATCGAGACCATCGTGGCTAACAGGATGAAACAGGGTGAAAACCCGTCTCTACTAAAAATACGAAGAAAAAATTAGCTGGGCATGGTGGTGGGCGCCTGTAGTCCCAGCTACTCTGGAGCGCTGAGGCAGGAGAATGGCGTGAACCCGGGAGGTGGAGCGCTCAGTCTCAAAAAAAAAAAAAAAAAAAAAAAAAGTACAAGTTGAATAGACAAAAAGTGTAGATACAAACAAGATAAAATATTCAGAAGCTAGAAAAGAAAGTTTGTTTAAATGTTTATCAGTTTTAATTAAAAAAAAAAAAAAA
>NW_016805922.1:260306-274852 GCF_001698545.2 Rhinopithecus bieti
GAGACCATCCTGGCTAACATGGTGAAACCCCGTCTCTGCTAAAAATACAAAAAATTAGCCGGGCGTGGTGGCAGGCGCCTGTAGTCCCAGCTACTCGGAGGCTCAGGCAGGAGAATGGCGTGAACCCGGGAGGTGGAGCTTGCAGTGAGCAGAGATCGTGCCACTGCACTCCAGCCTGGGCTACAGAGCGAGACTCCGTCTCAAAAAAAAAAAAAAAGACTGGCCATATACTAGGCTCATAAAAAAAATAATAAACATGAAAGAACCATTCAAAATTAATTCATCACAATAAAACAAATTAGTATTTAAGAAAATGGAAACCTTCCAACTAGTCTTAATATATGTAAAAGGATTGAATGTTGATCCATAGACCAGCAGCATCAGCATTGTCCCAGAGTTTCCTGGAAAATGCAGACTCTTAGATCCCATCCCAAACTACTGAATCAAAATCTGTGTTAACAGTACTCCCAGGTGATTCACATGTACATTAATGTTTGAAAAGCACTGTCCTAAAAAATTAGATCAGAGAGACAATGAAATATATAACCAATGACTTAGTAATAAAACAGAGGAGAGGCTATATAAACTGCAGCATGGAATTTATGTCGTGACTTTAAAAGACTATGGTCCAGGTGTGATGACTCGTGTCTCTAACCCCAGCATTTTGGAAGGCTGAAGCAGGAGGATCTCTTGAGGTCAGGAGTTCTACACCAGCCTGGACAAAACAGCAAGACCCCCATCTCTATGAAGAATTTAAAAAATTAGCTGGGTATGGTGGCACATGCCTGTATTCCTAGCTACTAGGGAGGCTGAGGCTGGAGGACTATTTGAGCCCAGTAGGTTGAGGCTACAGTGAGCCATGATCATGCCACTGCACTCCAGCCTGAGTGACAAAATGAGACCCTGTCCCCAAAGCAAAAAAGAAGCCTATACGTGTTTAAAATTTTGTGAAATTAAAATGAATCTATATTCTTCCAGTATGTGGGGGAAAAGACATGAATAAGACAGAAATGAAAAAGTGCATATGGTGGGGAAATTATAGCTAAAATAATGTTTTAAAATATAATTATTTTCAATAAACTTTAAAAATGTAAATGGAGTCTCATAGTATATTCATTTTGGTTACAATGATGTCACAATGCACTGGGAGTTTTAATTCATAAAGTCAATATAAAAAATGATTCTCTAACTCTAAAAGATGCTAAGAAATCTTTTAAATGTTTACCCTTCTTTAATTTGGCTCTTGGTCAATAAAGATGCAATGTTATTTGCTGCTCTATTCACAGCCAGTGGATTATTATCACCAGCAATATGGAAACAGTCAGTCCATTCAGTAGCCCCCTAAAAGATAAGAGTATATGTTAAAACAAAAGTAGCAAACTGCAAAATGTGATTATTTAAATTGTCAACAAACAAAGAGAATCCAGTGCTTTTCTAGAGTGGCAAAACATTGCATGTTGTCAACTGTGCTATTTCCCTGGCTGAAAACGCCCTCTTATGCTTTCTCTGCTTGCTGAACCACTACCCATCTCGTAAGACCCAGCTCAAAACTCATGCCCTTTCGACATGAACCTTAACTCTCCAAGCAGTCTCATGTGCCGCTCCCAAAAGCACTTTGTATGTACGTACCTCTGCCACTGCACTTGTTCCACTGTTAATTATTTCTTCCCCTTTGCGCTTCCCAACTAACCTGGGAGCTCTCTGAGGTCAGGTCTAGTATTTTCTTCAGTTCCTTATCCAGCAGCGTCTGGCACACTAAATAAATTCTAAGTAAATGCGGTTTGAAAATATTAACCAGGCCGGGCGCGGTGGCTCAAGCCTGTAATCCCAGCACTTTGGGAGGCCGAGACGGGTGGATCACGAGGTCAGGAGATCGAGACCATCCTGGCTAACACGGTGAAACCCCGTCTCTACTAAAAAATACAAAATCTAGCCGGGCGAGGTGGCGGGCGCCTGTAGTCCCAGCTACTCGGGAGGCTGAGGCAGGAGAATGACGTAAACCTGGGAGGCGGAGCTTGCAGTGAGCTGAGATCCAGCCACTGCACTCCAGCCTGGGTGACAGAATGAGACTCTGTCTAAAAAAAAAAAAAAAAAAAAGAAAGAAAATATTAACCAAATTAAACCGATCAAACCTATACTCTTTTGTGGTTGTGGGAGTTTACATAATCTGATATATTTGAGAATTGCAAAATAAAATGCTATTTCCAGCCGGGCATGGTGGTTCACACCTGAAATCCCAGCACTTTGGGAAGCGGAGGCAGGAGGATTTCTTGAGCCCAGGAGTTTGAGACCAGCCTGGGAACATGGTGAAACCCCATCTCTACAAAAAACACAAAAATCAGCTGGGCGTGGTGGTATGCACCTGAGTCTCAGCTACTTGAGAGGCTGAGGTGGGAGGATGGCTTAAGCCAGGGACGCAGAGGTTGCAGGGAGCTGAGATCACACCACTGCACTCCAGCCTGGTTGACAGAGCAAGACCCCAGGTCAAAATATAATAATAATAAAATGCAATTTCCTTTGTATGATAGGCTTTTGAATGGTAACCACCATATCACTGGAAGGATTTTGTAATTTTAAATGAAAAACCTGTCAGCAGTACATAAATACCAAGTTGTCACATATCATTTGTGGAATGAGGTGACATGTGACCCTAGGCCTGAACAATGTTCTATGCAGATTAACAGAAGGTTTCTGACATGAAAGCTGGGAAAGGTCTGCCTCTGCTTAGGGGTGAGTAGCAAACACCTTTGTGTTCCTTTGTGAACAGTAACATACTTCTCATCCATGAGTACAGTGCTTCAGAAGTTTTTCTTTTGCCTAGACACTTGAGGATGATGAATACTCCTGTATACAATCCTACGATGACTTCAAACAAAAGGGAAGTTGAAGTATCCCAGAGGTTTGGGTGGGTGGGGATGTAGAGGGGACCTAGAGTTTGAGGAAGCCTCTCAGTGATTCTGATTCCCAAATATTCTTTTTTTTTTTCCTCCTAAACTTACTTGGATTTTCAGCATTGAAAAGAATTGGGTTTTACAGTGTAACACTTCTAAATTAAAAAAAAAAGTATTCTAGATCAAGTATTTTATATTTTGGTGAACAAATCTTTATATATACCTTGTCAATTTCTTCATAATTTTATTCATTTTGATCACATATCAGCTTAGGTTTTTCTACATTGACATCTGCATGTCTACTCTTACATGGAAACGGCTCAAACTTCATGTTTTAATTTTTTTGGCCTTTATTGTCACCCGGAGCGCTGTTGTGTATTTTTTGACATGCAGTGACCTTACCTGCTATTTCATACACATATCATGATTTCACACTAGAAAACAACACTCTGCTTTGTTCCCAGAATCCTTCTTGGTCACAAGAAGGATTGGGTTTTTACTGTGCAGTCTCTTTTAAGTCACAGTAGTTCTCTAGCTCTCACAGAACACAGTCATCATGTAGACTTCTATGATTTCACTCTTGGATTTTAACTCCCAGAACACAGATAACATTTTCTAATTACAATTTGGATTATTTCTCCCCTTGTGGGCTTGCTTTGGACTTGCTCATCTGTCCAGGTTCTATCCAATCATATAATCTGCGGTGTCTCCCTGCAGTTTATTCAAATTGGCTTTCAGTATACTATATGGAAGAACTACTATGTTTCATACAAACTTCAGTGACTTTACCGGGAGCTCCCTCTTCTAAATTGTTTAAAAACATATAGATGATACTGATTATTCAAGGGGACTCTACTGTGAAATATTCTCCATTTAGAAAATGCCTTTCCATTTCTTGCTTTGCTTTATACAGTTGTTATAACTCTTCTCAATATCACGGTAATTTTGAAAACTAGTTAAGAGCATTTGGTATTAAGCTTGTCAGACTTCCTAAAAAATCTAAGTAATGTTCATAAGTTTCCCCTTTTTACAACTATACTTATTCTCTCTAGGAACTTAAGTGGATTACAAAGAAGAAAATTGCCTTCCTCAAGTTTATGCTTATGCCTTCAATTATCTTTTCCCATTCAAGTCTACCAGTTTGTCTGTTACACAAAGAGGACTCATCAGCAGTTTGTAATTCTCAGCTTCCTCTGTAATCTAGTGAATAGATAAAATGTATCTAGTGAATAGATAACAATGTATCTAGTCCAGTGGCAAATGCCTCTTTGAAATAAGTAGTTACATTCTTTACAAAAAAGTTCCAACTTTTCTATTGTTAATTGTTTTAAAACTCTTGGGTCCACTGATCCAACCATGGAGATTTCATTATGTCTGATTTGCCCATTGAGTCTTGAATATTCTGGATGTATCACTCTTATCTAAAAGCTAAAGAAATATGATTACCTCTATTGGTATTGCCCCAGTTCCACACATCGGATCAACTATTATATCATAAGGTAGAGGATCACAGAGCCTAGAGAAAAGAAAACAGCCTATGTGAAGACTCACCCAAAAGCTGAGGCTTCTATACTGATGATTCCTGAAGCTGTAAGATTGAGGACCTATCACACTAGCCTGAAGGAACACCAATCTACACATTTTAAAAATCAACTTGTGGCTGGGCATGGTGACTCACGCCTGTAATCCCAGCACTTTGGGAGGCTGAGATAGGCGGATCACTTGAGGTCAGAAATTCAAGAGCAGCCTGGCCAACATGGCGAAACCCGTCTCCACTAAAAATACACAAAATTAGCTGGGTGTGGTGGCGGGTGCCTGTAATCCCAGCTAGTAGGGAGGCTGAGACTTGCTTGAACCCAGAAGGCAGGGATTGCAGTGAGCCAAGATCATGTAAGATCCAGCCTGGGTGACAGAGCAAGACTTCGTCTCCAAAAAAAAAAAAGATAATAAATAAATAAATAATAAATTTGTAATGATATGTTGACTGTATATTCTATTACTCGGGAAAAAAAATCATTACATATAACTAAATCCCATTTCACTCTCAGATGAAATTTGGTTTGCAGACATCTTAAAGTACACACACATACACACACACACACACACACCACACACATGCATACTTTTAGACAACGGTGTTGTTTTCAATAGAAACCTGTATTACATTAAAAAGACTCAAAAATGTCTCAAGTCAAACATGCATCAATATAAGGATACTGTCAATGAGACATTCAGTATTCCTTTCCTTTTGAATTTAAAGATAATAATCTTGATATAAAAAAATTGCTCTGTGGGACTAGGTAATAAAAAAAGGAAAAAAAATGCTTTACTTTGAACACTTAGTATTTGCTGGGCAGGGACTTAAGCTCTTTCTATGCATTACCTCACGGAATCCTCAGTAATGACCCTGTTAGATAATTATCATTATTCTCATTTTAAAGGTAAGCTGATGCAAGGAAACATGAAGTTACCTGCCTAGGGACACAAAACCAGTAGGTAACAGATTCAAGATTAGAGGCATTACTGTTAATGGCTTAAGTGTTATCCTCTTCATGAAGCATCCCACCCTGAAACAGGTCAGTAGGTTTCTTCCCTTCTCTTTTTCTAATCTTTTCATGTGCTGGTGTGGGACTTATCACATATATAATAACTGTTTATCTCCCTCATAAGACAGATTATTGGGGTTAATAGTGGGTTCTTATTGTAACACTGGTCCTGCTCTATGTCCTTGTTCCTACTCCTCAACACATGGCAACAGAATCCTTGGCAACCCTCTTGAGGGGGTAAGCACCCTGTACTCCAAGCCATTCCTGATGATCAAGGGTGAATAACTGACCAAAACAATGTCAATCAGATTCTCTCTTCCAGGAATTTGGAACAAAGAGCTAAAAGCCTAGGCAATGTGGGTTGGTCGTTTGGAATTGGAAATACATAAATTTAGATGAGAAAGCATGTAGATGAGAAGCAACAAGAGTCCACAGGCTCTAAGGGGAGATAAAAATGGCTGCCCACGTTTCTGGCGGTTTTCCAAGATGTGGTTCCTACCCTTCTTGAGAACCAACATTCAGTTTTTCTGTAGAATCCCCAAGATTTCTCTTTATCTTTCCAAAAAACCCTCCCTGGCACAATCATCACTTTTTTATCCTAAACTTATTTACTTAGGTTTTTAATATTTGCACCCAAAATAACACCCTCTGTCTATCCCTGATTTCTACCATATGCCTGGCAGCAGATAATGCATATTTGTTAAATTAATGAAGACTAGAAAATTTTCCTTTATCAAATGGGCCCAATTTTCTATTACTGTCATTGAATTAATGTTAGGAAGATAAAAGATTGGAACAAAAGGAATACAGTCAGGCGCTGCATAACAATCTTCCAATCAATGGTGGACCAAATATATGAATGCAGTAATTATAATACCATATTTTTACCCTACCCTTTGTATGTTTAGATACACACTTACCACTACATTACAACTGACTACAATATTCAGCACAATAACATGCTGTACAGGTTTGTAGCCCAGGAGCAATAGGAGATACCACATAGCCCAGGTGTGTAGTTGGCTACACCATCTATTTGTATAAGTACACTCCATGAGGTTCACACAATGATGAAACTGCACGATGACACATTTTTCAGAATGCATCCCTGTTGTTAAGTGATGCATGACTGGACTTAAAACTATCAGGACATACCAGGCACTGTATATAATAGGTATTTTGCATATGCTTCAGCATGTAATCCTCACTAATAATCCTTTAAGTCTCATATCAAATTCATTTTGCCATCTGGAAAACAGAAGCTTAGAGAAAATAAACATTTTCAAGTGGTGAAAAGCAGCACCCAATAAAAGAGAGAAGGGCAAAGGAGAAGGAAAGATAGGTCTTGCACTCTGAAAAGTGAAAAATTCTAGGATGATTCCTGGGTTGCTATGAGTATAAAGCTTAAAAATATAAGTAAAGGCTCTTTCTGTTCATTTACCCTTTACACAAATAAAATACCTGCTTTCATCTTTTCACTGCACAGAAATGAAACAGCAAAATTTGCTCTATCTCCCAACACACATATCCTTGCTAAACAGAAATGTGGTAACCGCATTCAAGAGGTAGGTAAAAACTATCACTCTCATTTTAAAATCAAGAAAACTGGGTGCAGTGGCTCACACCTGTGATCCCAGCACTTTGGGAGGCAGAGGCGGGTGGATCACCCAAAGTCAGGTATTTGAGACGAGCCTCGCCAACATGGTGAAATGTTGCCTCTATTAAAAAATACAAAAATTATCTGGGCGTGGTGGCAGGCGCCGGTAATCCCAGCTACTTGGCAGAGACAGGAGAAATACTTGAACCGGGGAGGCAGAAGTTATAGTGAGTCGAGATCTCGCCACTGCTCGCCAAAGACAGGCCGACATGCAAGAAATCGCTTTGAGGCGCACAGGGCACTTTCCTACACACAAACACACACACACACACACACACCCCCAAACGAAAGAGAGAGGGCAAGAAACTCACAGAGACTGAGTGAGACTGGGCGACAGAGTGAGACTTTGTCTCAAAAAATGAAATAGCCGGTGCGCGGTGCGCTCAAGCCTGTAATCCCAGCCACTTTGGGAGGCCGAGACGGGCGGATCACGAGGTCAGGAGATCGAGACCATCTGGCTAACACGGTGAAAACCCCGTCTCTACTAAAAATACAAAAACTTAGCCGAGGCGAGGTGATGCGGGGCCGCCTGTAGTCCCAGCTACTCGGGAGGCTGAGGGACAGAGAATGGGTAAACCCGGGAGGCGGAGCTTGCAGTGAGCTGAGATCTGGCCACTCCATCCAGTCCGGGCGACAGAGGCAGGACTCCGGCCCTCTCAAAAAAAAAAATTAAAATAAAAATTAAACGGAGCCAACCTATTAATCACAAGGAGTCAATATTGGATAGAAGGGAAAGAAATAGATCATTAGCTTTCCTTTCTATTCTTTATCCACTACATTCCAAAACAGTACCTCAAACACACATACACACAAATCAGTATTTTGGAAGGGAACATTCAAACCAAGGTGCCACTTTAAGCTGGACGGAAAACTCATTTTCTTACCTGAGCATCCCATAGGCAAGAGTTGATCTAAGAGTTGTAGGTCCAAAATGTGTTATATTTCTTCGGTGGAGACTCTCTTCAGTCAATGCAATGCCCACAATGACTTCGTTATCATGGATGTTCAAAAGAACCTATAGTAAAGTGGAACAAGACAAAATAGTTTTAGGATTGTTCAAACTGCACTTTGTAGTAAGACTTTTCTGACCTGGGCCGGTCCCCTACTCCTGGGAGGTCACCATATTGATGCCAAACTTAGTGCGAACACCTGATCAGCATAGCACACCACAGCCCAGAACTGTCTAAAATTTTAAGACATTTAAAAAATATGTATTAAAAAATCTCTAAGCCTTCAAAATATGTTTGTGTTATAAAAATTGGGGTGAAATCTGGTTGTAGCCAATAAATATAGTGAATTAAAAGAATAGATGCTAAAATGAACGACAAAAGTATATACTATATGACTTCATTTATATGAAGTACAAAAATTGGCAAAACTAATTTTTGGTGATAGCAGATTAGTGATTGCCTTGACTGGGAAAGGGCAAGGGGAGCCCCTGAGGTACTGGAAATACTTTGTATCTTTATCTGGATGCTAGTTACACATCGTGTATATAAGTAAAAACTTACTGAAGTGTACACTTAAGATTTGTGTACTTAATGCAAAGTATATCTCAACAAAAAAGTTTTAAAAATTGGTAAAGTCTCAAATAAAAAGTCTTATTACACTGAGTGCGGTGGTACATGCCCGTAGTTCCAGCTACTCGGGAGGCTGAGGTGGGAGGATAGCTTGAGCCTGGGAGGTCAAGGCTTCAGTGAGCCATGATTGCACCATTGTACTCCAGTCTGGGTGATACAGCGAAACCCTGTCTCAAAAGTGAACTAAACTAAACTGTTACCCAATCTTTCACCGAAAGATTTCCTGAGCTTAACCACAGCAGAAGCACAGCTGACACTCATAGCACTTCCTAATGCAAAGCACTATTCTACACATTTACATACAAGGCCTCATCTCATATTCACATCCCTTAATCTAGGTATTATTCCCCTTATAAAAGAGGATATTGAGGCACAAAGACAGCTCCTCTGGAATTCCCTTTTTTTTTGAGACAAGGTCTGTCTCTGTTGCCCAGGATGGAGTGCAGTGGCACAATCACAGATCACTGTGGCCTGGACTTCCTAGGCTCAGGCAATCCTCTCACTTCAGCCTCCCAAGTACCTGGGACTACATGTGTCATCATACTCAGCTATTTTTTTTTTTTTTTTGTAGAGACAAGGTCTCCCTATGTCGCCTAGGCTGGTCTTGAACTACTGGCCTCAAGCAATCCTCCAATCTCGACCTCCCAAAGTGCTGGGATTACAGGTATGTGTCACCACACCCAGCCTCCTCTGGGATTTAACCCAATGCGGCACGGCTCCAGAAACTGTCCTCTGAATCACCTTGCTAACTTTTAGACATCACTGTTCTAGTTAACCTATTCATTTTCTTTTTTTAAAAATTTATTTTATTTTTAGTAGAGACAGGGTCTCCCTGTTTTGCCCAGGCTGGTCTCGAATTCTTGGGCTCAAGCGATCCGCCTGCCGTGGCCTCCCAAAGTACTGGAATTATAGATGTGAGCCACCTATTCATTTTCATGCAGTATATGAGGAAAAAAAGGAATGGGGAATTAGACTACTGATTTGACATGCACAAAAAAGTTAGAATCAGTGACTTGCCCCAGATTCAAGTGTCCCAAAAGCAACAGAAATTGGCTCTTTGGTAAATACATCAGCTGCTATAGACGTTTTAAGCTGTCAGAGTCTTAATGACTCTAGTTCCTATGGCTCACATGTCAATCACCTAGGTAAAAGAGGATTAAGACCAAGGAAAGTAAACATACTAAAATGAGGTACCTGGCTTTGGAAATCTGGCAGAATTTAAGAAAGAGGAGAGCTGACTCTAGGATGAGTATTAGCAAAGATGTCCTGATTTGAGAAGGTCAGGGTTTGTTTAAAAAACGCACTTTTCTTTTTTTTGGAGATGGAGTCTTGCTTTGTCACCCAGGCTGGAGTGCAGTGTCATGATCTCGGCTCACTGCAACCTCCACCTCCCTGGTTCAAGTGATTCTCCTGCCTCAGCCTCCCCAGTAGCTGGGATTACAGGAGCGTGCCACCACACTGGGTCAATTTTTGTATTTTTAGTAGAGACCGGGTTTCACCATGTTGGCCATGCTGGTCTCGAATTCCTGACCTCAAGTGATCCACCTGCCTCAGTCTCCCAAAGTGCTGGGATTACAGGCATGAACCACTGCGCCCAGTCTTATTTTATTTTTTCAGTAGCAAAGCTCTGCAACCAAGACACACAAAAACAAAATAACTATTTTAATTCTGGTTGAATTTTATAATATGAAAGTCCACATAATACAGTAAAACAGTACTCTATTAGAAATCAGGCCAGGTGTGGTGGCTCATGCCTGTAATCCCAGCACTTTGGGAGACCAAGACAGGCAGATCACTACAGGAGTTCGAGACCAGCCTAGCCAACATGGTGAAACCCCATGTCTACTAAAAAATACAGAAATTAACCAGGTGTGGTGGCATGTGCCTGTAGCCCCAGTTACTTGGGAGGCTGGGCACAAGAATCACTTGAACCAGGAAGGTAGAGGCTGCAGTAGGCTGAGATCGTACCACTGCACTCCAGCCTGGGTGACAGAGCAAGACTCTGTCTCAAAAAAGAAAAAGAAAACAGAAAACTCAACCTTGATAGCTTCCATCTACAGAGCACTTAGTGTATGCAAGGTATTGCACTAAATATTTCAAACGTACCTTATTTAACCTTCAGGATAACTTTAAAGGTACATACTATTATTGGCTCCATTTGAAACAGAGGCTCAGAGACTATCTAGTCCAAAGTTATACAGTTGTGGAGTCAAAATTTGGATCTAAATCTGTCTCCAAAGACTATGCTCTTCTTAACCACACCCTACTATTTCAATTTAATTGTGCATAACACTGGGTTAGTCTGAAAATTCTACAAATCTGTGACAGCACTCTTCAATCACCACAGTCAGAGCCTATACCTACCTCCACATCAAAGTTGGTCATATCAGCCTTCCACTTAAAATAATCTTGAACAGCACCCCCAAAATCTCTTGCAGCCTCATTTGAGGTAAAGCAATGTTTCTCTCCTGCTCTGTTGCATGTGACTCTAAACTTTAGCACTTGAGGCTCAGTTTCTTCTTTTGAGCTTTCATCAGTCTCATCTTTGGAAGATGCCAAATCATCACCTACTAATGTTGACACCTCCTCTTTGATGGCTGGATTTTCATAATAATCTAAGATATGAGAATCTAAAGCATGGCTAGTAAACTCTTTTTTAACATTTCTCTGATTGATTTTGACTTCTTGTCCATTATTAATCTTCTCTTTACTTAAATTCTGATTTATCTTTTTGCGCTTTGCTTTTTTCTTTTTAAAACTGGCATTAATTTTCCACACTTTTAAGGGGTTTGACCATGGGAGTTTTCCAGCCAAGTCTTCAAAATCCTTTAGAACTTCTTCCTGTAAAGGACAGAGAAAGAAATTCGTTCATTTTCCACCACTATAATCAAACAAATAAATCTCTACTTTGCTTACAGACAGTTGGTATCCATGGGGAACACCGGTTCTAGGACCCCCAAAGACACCAAAACCCAAAGATGCTTAAAAGTCCCTCATACAAAATGGTATAGTGTCTGCATATGACCTACACACATCCTCTCAAGAGTACCTTAAATCATCTCTATATTACCTATGATACCTGATACAATGTAAATGCTATAGAAATAGTTGTTATACTGTATTGTTTGGGAAATAATGATAAGAAGAAAAGTGTGGGCTGCATATGGTAGCTCACGCCTGTAATCCCAGCACTTTAGAGGCTGAAGCAGGTGCATCACTTGAACTCAGGAGTTTGAGACCAGACTGGGCAACATGGCAAAACTCTGTCTCTACAAAAAAATACAAAAATTAGCTGGGCATGGTGGCACGTGCCTGTAGTCCCAGCTACTCAGGAAGCTGAGATGGGAGGCCTGCTTGAGCCTGGGAGGTGAAGACTCCAATGAGCTATGATCACGCCACTGCACTCCAGCTTAGACAATAGAGCAAGATCCTGTCTCAAAAAATAAACCTTTTACAAAAAAGAATGAACACTGACTACAATACTCTTAAGGAAAGAAAGCTTAACTCCAAAATTTATGCCCCAACTATCAGCCAAATATAAAGGTGAAAGACAAACATTTCTGAACTCATGCCATTCAACAGATACAAATTATAACAAAAGGACAAATAATGTGCTATAATCTATTTAATTATATCACTAAAATGAAAAAATGTAGGGATTGTGACTATAAAGCAGAAGGTAAATGTTACAAACTGGCATGTAAATGGGCATACTGATACCCTCATCTCTTATACCCAGAGGTCAAAGGATAGAAGTTAAAGCAGATAAATAAAATGTAAGTATATTTAAAGGTTTAAGGGTGAACACTAAGAAAAATAACTGAAAAATAAAGGAAAAAAGTATAAATATGCCAATTTCATCATTGCTCTTAACAGGGATTCAAAAAATACTGTGTATATATGGTAGATAAGGTAGATAATATAAAATTGTAGTTATAAAGGTTAACAGCTAGAACACACACACACTAACCTTCCAAAGTATTAGAAAACACAGGCACATGAAAAAAGTAAACAAGACATAATGTAGAGATTTTTCAAATTAAGAAAAAGCAAAAAGTATATATGCATGACAAAACTAAGACTACACAGTTGTCATTATCAATAAATATCAGTGGGATAAACACAAAGATGACACTCAGTTTGAGTATGTACAAGAATTTACATAGTGTATTTGTTGCACCACTATAACAGCAAAAGAATGTGAAAAAACCTCATGCCCTAAAATGGGACTGGTTAAATTATGATACAGCCAAACAACGGAGTATACGCAGCCAACTCCAGCAATGATACTGCCAGGATCTCCAACATATAGGTTGAGCATTCCTAATCTCAAAGTCCAAAATCCAAAACCTAAAACTTTTTTGAAGTGCCAACATGATGCTACACAGGTAGCGGAGATAATGACACCTTTGCTTTCTGATGGTTCAGTGTACACAAACTTTGTTTCATGTATAAATTATTATAAAAATCATATAAAATTACCCTCAAGCTATATGTATAACATATACATGAAACAAATGAAACTTGTGTTTATAAATAGGTTCCATCCTCAGAGTATTTCTTTTTTTTTTTTTTTGAGACGGAGTCTTGCTCTGTCACTCAGGCTAGGGTGCAGTGATGTGATCTCAGCTCACTGCAACCTCTGCCTCCCAGGTTCAAGCGATTCTCCTACCTCGGCCTCCTGAGTACTGGAATTACAGGAGCCTGCCACTGCGCCCGGCTAATTTTTTGTATTTTTAGTAGAGACGGTGTTTCACCAACTTGGCCAGGCTGGTCTCAAACTCCTGACCTCATGATCCACCTGCCTTGGCTTCCCAAAGTGCTGGGATTACAGGCGTGAGCCACCACACCCAGCCCAGAGTATTTCAAAAAACAAACAAAAATCCAAAACATTTCTGGTCCCAAGTATTTCAGATAAGAGATACTCAACTCGTATATGAAAAAAAAAAAGCATAGCACAGAAAAGTATGTATGCTATGCTTTCATTTGTGTAAATAAAATACATTTATTTGTAAAATATCTCCAGAAGAATACCCAACAAATTGGTAATAGTTGTTGCCTCCAGGGAGGGAGCTGCACAGCACAGGGATACAGGAACAAGGACTTACTTTTCACTCTATATCTTTTCAGTCTTTACAAGTTTGCTCCAAATACATGTATTAACTAGTTTTTAAAAACCTATATAAATCAGATTTGTTCACACTTTTAAAAAGGCAGAAGGAGGCCGGGCGCAGTGGCTCACGCCTGTAATCCTAGCACTTTGAGAGGCCAAGATGGGTGGATCACGAGGTCAGGAATTCAAGACCAGCCTGGCCAAGATGCTGAAACCCCATCTCTACTAAAAAAAACCAAAAAATTAGCCGGGTGTGGTGGCGGGTGCTCGTAGTCCCAGCTACTTGGGAGGCTGAGGCAGGAGAATGGCGTGAATCCAGGAGGTGGAGGTTGCAGTGAGCCGAGATCGCACCACTGCACTCCAGCCTGGACGACAGAGCGAGACCCCGTCTCAAAAAAAAAAAATTAGCGGGGCGTGGCGGCATACACCTGTAGTCCCAGATACTTGGGAGGCTGAGGCAGGAGAATTGCTTTAACCTGGGTGGCAGAGGTTGCAGTGAGCCGAGATCATGCCACTGCACTCCAGCCTAGGCAACAGAGCAAGATTCCATCTCAAAAAAAAAAAAAAAAAAAAAAAAAAAAAAAAAAAGCGGGGATGGAGGTAGGGAATGGGGGTCAGGTGCTGCAATGGCTCACACCTGTAATCCCAGCACTTTGGGAGGCTTAAGTGGAAGGATTACTTGAGCCCAGAAGTTTGAGACCAGCCTGGGCAACACAATGAGACACCATTTCAATATTTTTTTTTTTTTTTTTTTTTTTT
>NW_016805922.1:275082-279673 GCF_001698545.2 Rhinopithecus bieti
TTTTTTTTTTTTTTTTGAGACAGAGTCTTGCTCTGTCACCCGGGCTAGAGTGCAGTGGCTCAATCTCTGCTCACTACAAGCTCTGCCTCCCCAGGTTCACACCTTTCTCCTGCCTCAGCCTCCCGAGTAGCTGGGACTACAGGTGCCCGTCACCGTGCCCCGCTCATTTTTTGTATTTTTAGTAGAGACGGGGTTTCACCATGTTAGCCAGGATGGTCTCAATCTCCTGATCTCGTGAGCCGCCCGCCTCAGCCTCCCAAAGTGCTGGGATTACAGGTGTGAGTCACTGCGCTAGGCCCCAGTCTCAATATTTTTTAAAAGAGGGGGGTTGGGGCTAATAAATTCATGATTATCATCTGAATACTTAAAAATAACAGAACTCATTAGAATGCTTTAAGCTTTTCTAAAAGTTAGATTTTGTTAATAAAATTTTATCTATTTTCAGTCTGACTTCTTTTAGGTCTGGTCTGGTTTTTTTCTAGGCTGTGGTTTCATACAACTTTGATTGGTTTTTGAATAACGTTTTGGAAATCAACATGTTTGCCAATAAATAAAAGTCAAGACAATTAGGCAGCGTATCACAGTTGTTTTAAAAGATTATTTCTAAGATAGGTAAAACTGATAGAAAATGTTTTAAGCAGTTAACTCTAGAAACCTAACCAAAAAGCAGTGTGGAAAAAACCTAAAGCCTTGCTGCAATCTATTTTCAACCTTCAGCTTAGGCAGCAGCTGAATATTTAGGATTTAGATGCTAAATACATATTGGAGACAAAGCTGTTGTCCTAACAACTGAAGGAGTATTTAGATATCACTTTGGCTTTATTTCAAAAAATGAAGAAACAGAAGAAAGCAGAGCAAAAGCAGGATGGCGAGGAAGTGTTATCTGTAGAAGACACAAACTGTCACTTGTTCTTTGGTTCATGTTCTGGAAGCAATTCTATTTTGGAACTAAATATATGTAAAAGCAAAGCAAATCTAAGGTTTATATCTTTTATAAATAAAACAGTGTGTTTTCTTTCTTATAAACTTTAATGATTTTCAATACTAATTTTTAAAAAACATCTTTTGGGATAGACTGTCAGCAAAACTCTAGATTTTATTGTAAAAGCCTCCCAGTATTCTCTATTACAAAGGCTACAGTAATGCTCAATTTTCACAGACTGTGAAAAGTGGAAATAATCTCTTTGGGGAAGACAGACAAAAATCAGTCACCATGTTTGGGATAGCTCACCTTTATTTGTTTGAATTGGTAATCTTGAAATTCCTGAACCACCACAAATAAGTTGTCAACTGATCTCAGACAATGAACCTGGGTGAAAAAAAGAAACACACTTCTCAGAAAGCTTTTGAACAGCACAAGCTATCAACAATTAAGTATTTAAAAAATCAGGAATCATAGTTTTAAAGCAGCTACTAACTATATTTTATATTTTTAAAATGTCCCATCTCCCTAGTTTCTCATCTCTTTGGTTACCAATCAGCTTTCCCCTAGAGAAAGGGAAAAAGGGCACATGGAAAGAGAGAAGCATGAAGTGTTTTGTGGGAAACATGTCTTTCGTGGGAGAAGAGAAAGGTCAAGCCACTCAAGTGGGCTCTATCATATTTCCTCGATGGCTTTCTATGGTACACTGTATGCTGCAATGGTTAAATGTAGCGGATTTGAGCTCCAGTTCTGTGATTACTAGCTGAGTGACCCTGAGGAAATTATTTATGTGTCCTAAGCCTAATGATTAATAAGCATAACAATAGTGTCTATCTTCACAACACTGCTGAGGGTATTGGCTAAAATACTGGATGGAAAACATCTGCTTACCAATTCATCCACAGATATTTTCTGGGTACCTACTATATGCCAGACACTAAGAGCTTGGGATATATTGGTGGAAAAAAAAAAAACAGAAAACAATCCTTGCCCTCTTGCTGCTTACGTGGTAATGAGATGTATCTTAGCTTTATTATAGTGAGATTGCAGTTTTCTGACCTTCACGTTTTATCTTGAGTGAGTTCTAATTACTTCTGAGCAAGAATTTTTGATGCAGGTTAGAAGGCAAATCTCTTTTATGTTTCATCACCAAAGGTTAAACATCTGCTAGATGCTGAAGTAAATAAAAACTGACATACTTAGAGAATTTCTTAAGTTGAATAGTACTCTTTCTGGTGAATTCAATCCTCAAGAAATACTAGATCACCTCTAAAAATGTAGCAATCCTACTACAGGTTGAGCAGCCCAAATCTAAAATCTGAAACTTTTGAGCCCCAACACAATGCTCAAAGGAAATGCTCAGTGCAGCATTTCGGATTTTCAGATTAGAAATGCTCAACTGGCAGGCTGGGCGTGGTGGCTCAAGCCTGTATTCCCAGCACTTTGGGAGGCCGAGGCGGTTGGACCATGAGGTCAGGAGTTCGAGACCAGCCTGGTCAGGATGGTGAAACTCCGTTTCTACTAAATATACAAAAATTAGCTGGATGTGCTGGCGGGCGTCTGTAGTCCCAGCTACTTGGGAGAATCGCTTGAACCTGGGAGGCGGAGGATGCAGTAAGCCGAGATCGTGCCACTGCACTCCAGCCTGGTGACAGAGCAAGACTCTGTCTCAAAAAAAAAAAAAAAAAAGCTAAAGTGGCAAGTATAATGCAAATATTCCAAAACTCCCCTGCCCCTCTCCAAAATCTGAAACACTTCTGGTCCTAAGGGATACTGAAACTACAGTCAAAATTACAAATCAGTACTCAATAGAAAATGCAGTAACTTTAAAATCTCCTGATTTGGGGCAGAGCAATGAAAATCAGAAAGGATTCCAGATTTGTAAATTCCAGGGTCTGTAAAATGAAAAGTAACCATAAAATGATCAACTTAGAAAACTATTTTAAATATTGCTCCATTCAAACCTGTGCCAGACTTTCCACTGAAATGACAAAATATATCTTGCCACGGTCTCTGCTGATTTTGCATGATGACCCAAGTTTCTCTCTCACTTCATCTGCAGCTGTTTGCTCAAAGCCAGTAGGTACAGTGGCTCCAATAGTGACTAGAAGCTCAGATTCACTTCTGAGGTCACTTTCTGTCACTTGTACAGAGCTCTGGTTCTCATGAAGGTTCACATCTAGGAGTTGGTTAGTGGCTTCTTCAATGTCACACATGTTGGCTGTGCTTCCAAGATCCCTAACGCTGTCTCTTTAAAAGCAGTATTGTCCTTTAAAAGAGAAAGAAATAAAGCCCAAATATTGTCATCTCATATTTCAGTTATAATTAAAAACATAGGCTCTGAAGGGCAGGAAGAAGGCAACACACCTGATAAATAGTCACCAAAGTAAAAAGGGTTGAATAAACATGGGCACAGAGTGCAGGTTGTAAAACATGATGTTATTATTAAACAAGCAATACAGATACCATGGGAGAAAAAGAGACAAGAAGTATTTCCATAGCATGCAACGTTTGCTTTGGGGTAACCCATGTTGACAAAAGCCATTTCATAACTACAATAGAAGCTGCAGATTACACTCCAATACATTTCTGCATCTAGATGTTAAGAATATGGTTAGGTAAGAATATAGGGCTTGGCTGGGTGTGGTGGCTCACACCTGTAATCCCAGCACTTTGGGTGGGAGGCCGAGGCAGGAGGATCGCCTGAGGTCAGGAGTTTGAGACCAGCCTGGCCAACATGGTAAAACCCTGTCTCTACTAAAAATACAAACATTAGCCAGGCATGGTGGTGGGAGCCTGTAATCCCAGCTACTTGGGAGGCTGAGGGAGGAGAACTGCTTGAACCTGGGAGGTGGAGATTGCAGCAAGCTGAGATCATGCCACTGCACTCCGACCTGGGTGATAGAACGAGAGTCTGTCTCAAAAAAATAAATAAAATAAATAATAAAAATATGTGGCTTTTGGAGTTTCAGATAGATACAAGTTTGAATTTTTGCCTCCACCATCATAGGTTGAATGACTTATGGCAAATTAATTCTCCCAAGCCTCCAAATGTAATTAAGTAATTAGTAATACCTCTTTCCTAGAGTTGTTAGGAGACAAGCGAGAATTAACTAATACCTCTTTCCTAGAGTTGTTAGGAGACAAGTGAGAGTGGTACACGGCCAGTCCAATAAGTAAAACTTATTAATAGGCTATCTTCTTCCCTCCTGTGAAGTAGACAGCACTTCACACATTTAAAAATGATTAACTGGGCTGGGCACACTGGCTCATGCCGGTAATCCCAGCACTTTGGGGAGCTACGGCGAATAGATGGCTTGAGGGCGAGACCAATCTGCGTTAATATGGCAAAACCTCATCTCTACCAAAAATACAAAAAAATAGCTGGGCGTAGTGGTGGGCACTTGTAGTCCCAGCTACTTGGGAGGCTGAGGTGGCAGGACTGCACTCCAGCCTGGGCGACACTGTGAGGCCCTGTCTCAAAAAAGAAAAAATTAAAAATAAAAATGGTTAACCGAACACTTGCTATCTAATGATTACAAACATTCAAATGCCTACTACTTGCCAGGCTCTGGGATCCACAGATGGGCATCAGGAGAGAAATCTTGGAAGTAACCTGAAATAGTAAAACAAACTTCCTATGCATAAGCTTTAGTGTGTGCTTGGGGC
>NW_016805922.1:279905-302495 GCF_001698545.2 Rhinopithecus bieti
GGAGGGTCCATAGCTTACACCAGGTTTTCAAAGGGTTTGTGACTCAAAATAACTTAAGTGAGTACATAATACCTATACTGTCCTTGTGCTGTGCCAGCGATACAAGACAGTGTTTAACACTACGTCAATTCCCGCCGTTAAGAAAGTGACAGTCACTGTGAATACAATCTCCATCTTCTAAAAAAGGCAGCTGAGGTCAGCTAAAGGGCGCGTTCCGCACAAGGTCAGAGAGCCAATGAGAGGCGCAGAATGGAAAAAAACTCAAGGCTCCCAACTCCCACCCACAGGGCCCTGGGAATCCTAGGAAGCAGATAAAGGCCTGGGAGAGGGAGCAAGATGGGCTCCGCCACGAGACCGGGCTGAAGTCCGGCCCGGCGCCGGCCTCGGCTGCAAGAGGAAGGCCGCCCCTCTCTCCCCAAGCGGAAACACCAGAGGAGCCACACTCGGCCGTTCCCAGTCGCCGTCAGTTACCGCCGCCAGCGAAGACTCTTTCAGCTCCCGCACTCCATTGGCCTCTCGCGGTCAGCTCACGCCGCCGGAAGCCGCCCCCGGAAACGGAAGTCAGACTGCGGGTCACGGTGGCTCCACACTAGCAGCGGCGGCGGGGTGCGGGGAGGGGGCGGGAAGGAGCATGCGCTGGAAGCTCTGTGCTCCTGGTTTTGAGGATCGTCAGCAAGCCGAAAGCGGAGAGTCAGGGGCCAAGTTCCCTGTCATGGTATTTGCTAACGTTTAGAGAGTGCTTCCCCTTGCCGAGCACTGGGTAAGAGCTTTACTTGCGTCATCTCATTTGGAACAAGTCTCTTTTTTTCCAGCACCTATGAAGTGGCAGTGGCTGATTTCTGTTTTAAAGCTGGAGAAACAGTCTCTCCAGCTTAAATATCTTTCCCAAAATGTCATGCCACCAGTTCCTGATTTCTGTATTGCCATCACTATTTTAGCACTATTTACTTAATATTTTCCTTTAGTTAAAAAAAAAAAAAAAAAAGAAATAGTGGGGCTCACTATGTTGCCTAAGCTGGTCTCGAACACCTGGGCTCAAGTGATTCTTCTGTCTAGCCCTCCTGAAGTGCTGGTATTACAGTCATGAGCCACTGTGCCCAATCAGATGAACTTTATTTCTCATAAAGTGTTGAACCTGGCCGGGCATAGTGGCTCACGCCTGTAATCCCAGCACTTTGGGAGGCTGAGGCGGGTGGATCACTTGAGGTCAGGAGTTTGGGGCCAGCTTGGCCAACATGGTGAAACCCTGTCTATACTAAAAATACAAAAATTAGCTGGATGTGGTAGCCTGCACCTGTAGTCCCAGCTACTTGGGGAGATGAAGCAGAATTGCTTGAACCCGGGAGGCGGAGTTTGCAGGGAGCCAAGATTGTGCCACTGCACTCCAGTCTGGGAGCAAGACATCATCTCAAAAAAAAAAAAAAAAAAAAAGGGTTGAACCTGCATGGTAGCCATTTTGACAGACTGGGAAGCCTAGCTTCCAGTCAGAAGCCAAAAATACAAAAACACCTCCAGGGTTGGAAGAATAAGACAGGGATTTATGCTAAACACAGTGGCCAAATATACATGTTAAATATACTGTAGGAGGGATCATAAATATTTATGAAAGGAGCAACTTGGGGATGTGCAGTTGAACTTCATGCCTCTCTATGGATCCCATGTTTAAAAAATGGTGGCCTTAGCATTATCCAAGGGTGGAGTTGTCTACCACTTGACTTCAAAAGGTGAAGCAGGGACGTGAAAACCCTCACTGCACGTCCTGTGTAGACTGGCCAGAACCACTCCCTGGATAGTCGGTGGTCTCTTATCAGGAAGGAATGCTGGTCGGTTGTTCTGTTGAAACTGCAAATGGGAGGGTCAGCATCAGGCTGGTGGAGTGAGTCTTTCAAAAGGGCTGGTTTCTGTTTAACCTTTGGGAAAGAAAATCTAATGGCGATTATAGAGGGAGGGGTTATAAAGAGGTGTGTCTGACTTCCCATCCTGTCATGAGTAGTAACTCAGCTTCCAAGTTTTTTCTAGGGTCTTCTTGGCCAAGAGAGGGCCTGTTCAGTCAGTTAGGGGCATAGAATTTTATTTTATTTCTCAGTTGACAAACGTTAACTTACTGTAAAAAGAAACTTAACAACCCAACAACAAAAAGATAAACCGAATTTAAAACAAAACAAAACCAAAGAGAACACAATTTATAAATGTGCAAAGGGGCTGGGAGTGGTGGCTCATGCCTGTAGTCCCAGCACTTTGGGAGACTGAGGTTAGTGGATCACTTGAGCTCAGGAGTTTGAGACTAGCCCTGGCAACATGGCAAAACTCTGTCACTACAAAAAAATAGCAAAAATTAGCTAGGCATGGTGGCACTCACCTGTAGTCCCAGCTACTTGGGAGGCTGAGACAGGAGAATAGCTTGAGCTGGTGAGGTTGAGGCTGTAATGAGTTATCACACCACTGCACTCCAGCCCAGGTGACAGAGTGAGACCTTGTCTCAAAAATAAAATAAAAAATATGGCCAGGCGCGGTGGCTCAAGCCTGTAATCCCAGCACTTTGGGAGGCCGAGACGGGCGGATCATGAGGTCAGGAGATCGAGACCATCCTGGCTAATACGGTGAAACCCCGTCTCTACTAAAAAATACAAAAAACTAGCCGGGCGACGAGGCGGGCGCCTGTAGTCCCAGCTACTCGGGAGGCTGAGACAGGAGAATGGCGTGAACCCGGGAGGCGGAGCTTGCAGTGAGCTGAGAGCCGGCCACTGCACTCCAGCCTGGGCGGCAGAGCAAGACTCCGTCTCACAAAAAAAAAAAAAAAAAAAAAAAAAAATATGTAAAGGGCTTGAACAGATATTTCTCCAAAGATAGACAAATGGCCAATAAGCACATGAAAAGATGCTGAACATCAGTAGTCACTAGGGAATTGCAAATTAATCACAATGGGATACTCATCAAAATGCCTAAAAGTAAAAACCAAAAAATCAACGGTTCCAAGTTCAAATGAGTATGTGGGGCAATGAAACACTTACACATTGCTGATGAAAATGCGAAATGATATATCCCCTGGTATGGTTTAGCTCTGTGTCCCCACCCAAATATCATCTTGAATTATACTCCCATAATTCCCACGTGTTGTGGGAGGGACCCGGTGGGAGATAATTGAATCACAGGGGTGGTTCCCTGCATACTGTTCTTGTGGTAGTGAGTAAGTCTCACAAGATCTGATGGTTTAGTAAGGGGTTTCCACTTTTGCTTCTCTCATTCTCTCTCTTGCCGTCGCCATATAAGAAGTGCCTTTCACCTTCCACCATGATTGTGAGGCCTTCCTAGCCACATGGAACTGTAAGTCCATTAAACTTCTTTTCTTTTGCAGATTGCCCAGTCTTGAGTATGTCTCTATCAGCAGTGTGAAAATGGACTAATACACATCCATTGGAAAACAATTTAACCTTTCCTCAAAAAATTAAACATAGAACATATTACTCACCAATTCCACTACAGATAATTTCCGACTTAGGATGGTTTGACTTAACACTTTTTTGACTTTACAATGGGCTTATGGGTTATAATGCATTTTTAACTTATAACATTTTCTATGTATGGTGAGTTTATTGCGATATAATCCCACTGTGAGTCAAGGAAAATCTGTAATTGCTTTATACCCAAGAAGACTGAAAACAGGTGTTCAAACAAAAACTTGTACACAAACTGGGAATGCTGGCTCATGCCTGTAATTCCAGCAATTTGGGAGGCAGAGGTGGGAAGATTGCTTGAGTCCAAGAGTTCGAGACCAGCCTGCACAACATAGGGAGACCTGTCTCTACAAAAAATTTAGAAAGTAGCTGGGTGTGGTGGCACTCACCTGTGGTACCAGGTACTCAAGAGGCTGGCATGGGAGGATTGCTTGGGCCCAGGAGTTCGAGTCTGCAGTGAACTACGATTGCACCACTGTACTCCAGCCTGGGCGACAGAGGGGTTATAAAGACAACTTTATACAACAAAACAACAAAAACAACAACTTGTACACAACTGTGCCTAGCAGCCTTATTGATTTAGCCAAAAAGTGGAAATAACCCAAATGTTCATCAGCCAGTGAGCAGATAAACAAGTGTGTTATATCTATACAGTAGAATATTATTTGATCATAAAAAGGAATGGAGTACTGTGATGTTATGATACGTTGGTTTTCATCCACAGTTCCTAGCTCATAACTTTCCTAGCCCATTTTACAGTAAACAGAATCTCTTTCTCTGACCTTCTCTTGCCCTCCTTTCACCTGCCTACTTGACAAGACTCTAATCTGATTGTGGTCATAAGGCACCCATTCCAGAGAGGGCCCTACCCCGTACCCTGGAGGAAGGAATGCTGCACAGAGAGGCCAAGAGACATCTGAATAGACAGACCTTGCTGGGTTTAGAGCATACTTTTTTTGTTCAATCAGTTTTTGATATGGTTGTCCATGCTTCAATCATGAGCAACCAATGAAGTCTTCATGAAAGGCCAGAAGGAGCACGAGGAATTTCATCCCAAAATATGGCTCCCTGGTATAATGAGGATTTTGAGTTAAAAACCTTTAGGGATCAAGTTGGAAGATACTTTTTCCCTATCTACATAAAGATAGAATGGACCCTCCAAGGAGAACAGTTGCTCCCCTCCTTGTCTCATTATCCATTACAGGAAAGAAGACCAAGTGTGTACCTGAATGGGCCCTTTTATAAGATCATGACTGTCCCTGAGGATCATTTAAGTTCCAAAGAGAACTATTAACGAATTAATTTCTGTTCCCCATCCAATCATTCTCCCTAGTAACCATTTATTGCCCCTAAATAGAATTTAAATCCCCCACCATAATCTGTTTTGCCAGGATCCAAGTCCATGTTCTTTCTGTAACCTCAAGATGATATGTAGGCATCTGAACCCCATTGGGATATTGGGCAATCACTCTGTAATTCTCCCTGTGTACATGGTTTAATAAATTTACATACTTCTTCTTTTATTAATCTGCCTTATTGTGAGTAGGTTTTTCAGTGAACCTTGGCCCTCTGATGGGCGTCCTTTCCCTATCCCTTGCCCTGTGCATCTCTTCATCTGTATCCTTTGTAATATCCTTTGTAATGAACCAGAAAATGTAAGTGTTACACTGGGTTCTGTGAGCCACTCCAGCAAATCAATTGAACCCAAAGAGGGGGTCATGGAAACCTCAACTTAAAGCCTGTTGGTCAGAAGTTCTGGAGACCCAAACTTGCAACTGGTATCTGAGGTGGGGGCAGTCTTGGAGACTGAACCCTTAACCTGTGGGGATCTGACATTATGTCTAGGTAGATAGTGTTGAAATTGGAGAACACACAGCAGGTGTCCGCTGCAGAATTGATTGCTTGCCTGCTGGCTGATGAGGAGAAATCCCCACATATTTTGGGGTCCCAGAAGTCTTCTGTGTTGATGACCGTTTTTGTGTTGGTGTGAGAGCAGAGGAGAAGCATGGTTTGAGAGTTTTTCCAAAGTACAGATATATTCTACAATGTGGATGGACATTTGAAACATTATGCTGAGATGCCAGACACAAAAGACCATATGTTATACAGGCATATGTGATTTTATTATATGAAATATTCAGAATAGGTAATATATAGAGACAGAAGGCAGGTTAATAGTTGCTTAGGGCTGGGGGAAATACGGGGATTGGCAAGTGATAGCTAAAGGGGATAGAGTTTCTTATGGAAGTCATGAGAATGTCCTGGAATTAGGTAGTAAAGATGGTCACACATTGTTATGAATATACTAAGAAACACTAAATTTTACAGTTTAAAATATTTCAGAGTTTGAGACCAGCCTGGCCAACATAGTGAAAGCCTGTCTCTACTAAAAATACAAAAACTAGCTGGGTGTGGTGGCATGCACCTCTAATCCCGGCTACTCGAGTGACTGAGGCAGGAGAATCATTTGAACCTGGGAAGCAGAGGTTGCAGTGAGCTGGGATTGTGCCACTGCACTCCAGTCTGGAAGACAGAGTGAAACTCCAGAAACTCCAGAGTGAAAAAAAAAAAAAAAAAAAAAATTCAAATGGAGAATTTTGTGTTATGTGATGTTTTACAAAGAGAAAAGGAAACTTTGGTCTTATGGGTAACTCATCATTTCCCTCTTAGACTTAGTGGGAGACTTAAAGGAGATTAACACATTACCAGGCAAATAATTAAAATAAGCAATATCCTTAAGAGTAAATACAATGAAAACAAAACAAAGTTATTAAATTCTGATCAGACACTGTTCCTTGCACAGGCTCTAATGTAAGGCCCATTTTATACTCTTTTTTTTTTTTTGCTTTTACATACTCCCCAGAAGAGTAACATTCTGTATTCTTTAAGGATAAATTATCAAGCCAGGTATGGTGGTGTGTGCCTGTAATTCCAGCTAATTGGGAGGCAGAAGTGGGAGGATCACTTGAGCCTAGGAGTTTAAGACCATCAGATACGGCCAGGCGCGGTGGCTCAAGCCTGTAATCCCAGCACTTTGGGAGGCCGAGACGGGCGGATCACGAGGTCAGGAGATTGAGACCATCCTGGCTAACACGGTGAAACCCCGTCTCTACTAAAAAATACAAAATCTAGCCGGGCGAGGTGGTGGGCGCCTGTAGTCCCAGCTACTCGGGAGGCTGAGGCAGGAGAATGGCGGGAACCCGGGAGGCGGAGCTTGCAGTGAGCCGAGATCCGGCCACTGCACTCCAGCCGCGGCAACAGAGCGAGACTCCGTATCAAAAAAAAAAAAAAGAAAAAAAAGACCATCAGATACATGCTACAATATGGATGGACTTTTGAAATATTATGCTAAGACGCCAGACATGAAAGACCACATACATAGCTACATGATTTTATTTACATGAAATATCCAGAATAGGCAAATTATAGAGACAGAAAGCATAGTGAGATCCCATTATCAATAAAAAAAAATGTGTGTATATTTTGAGATGAGGTCTCACTCTGTTGCCCAGGCTGGAGTGCAATGATGCGATCTCAGCTCACTGCAACCTCTGGCTCCCAGGCTCAAGTGACTCTCCCACCTCAGCCTCTGGCTCACACCACCATGCTTGGCTAATTTTTGTATTTTTAGTACAGATGGGGTTTTGCCATGTTGCCCAGGCTGGTCTTGAACTCCTGAGCTCAAGTGATCTGCCTGCCTTGGCCTTGTAAAGTGCTGGGATTACAGGCATGAGCCACCGCACCCACCCCCCAAAATAAAATAATATAAATCAATATAAATTACAAATATTAGAGACAAACTAGCAATAATGAGATTTTCTTGACATAATGAGAGAGATTAAATCATGAAAAAGAAAATATTCTCTTGAGCTGATTCAGTGTTATTTAATGCCTATCTTTGTACTATCTAAAATCATGTCCCAGGCTGGTCACAGTGGCTCATGCCTGTAATCCCAGCACTTTAGAAGGCCAAGGCAGGTGGGTTGCTTGAGCTCAGGAGTTTGAGACCAACCTGGGCAACATGGCAAAACGTCATCTCTACAAAAAATACAAAAATTAGCTGGCCATGGTAGGGCATATCTGTGGTCCCAGCTACTTGGGAGGTTAAGGTGGGAGGATTGCTTGAGCCTGGGAGGTGGAGGTTGCAGTGAGCCAAGATCGTGCCATGGTATTCCAGCCTGGGTGACAGTGAGATTCTGTCTCAAAAATAAATAAATAAATAAATAAATAAATAAATAAATAAATACATAAATAAAAAATTTATGTCCCTTAAACAGGTCTCACAGTTCAGGAAATATCGCTCTAGCACGTGTTGTTCACCAGTAGTATGTTACTGTGGTTTGAATGTGTCCCACCAAAGTTCATGTGTTTGAAACTTAATCCCCAGTGGAACAGTGTTGAGAAGTGGGATCTTTAAGTGGTGATTAGGTCATGAGGGCTCTGGCTAGATGAATGAATTAATGCTGTTATCATGGAAGTAGGTTAATTATTGCAGGAGTAGATTCCAGATAAAAGGATGAGTTTCGCTCCCCTCTCCTTCTCATGTGTGTTCTCTTTCCCTTCTGCCTTCTGCCATGGGGTGACATAGCAAGAAGGCCCTCACCAGATGCCAGCACCTTGACATTGGACTTTCCAGCCTCCAGAAGTGGGAGAAATAAATGTCTTTACTCTATAAATTACCTGTATTCTAATGGAAGAAACAGATAATACAGAAAATATATACATCACATTTCTATGGTAATAAGCATTATGGAGAAAAACTAGGCAAGGTGGTTGGTAGACAGTGCTGGAGAGGTGAAGGGATATCCTATTGTATATCAGGTGGTCAGGTAAAGCCTCTTTGATAAGGTGACAAAGTAGACCCTGAATGAAACAACAGAGCAAGCTATTTAGATAGCCAGGAGGGGAGCATTCCAGGCAGAAGGCCACAGCATACTCAACAGGGCCTAGGAATAGCCAGGTGGCCAGTGAGGCTGCAGAGGAGTGAGCAGGATAGAGGTAGAAGAGAGATGGGATGAGTGCATCATACAAGTCAGTGTTTCACAAATTATCACCATGCCTTACCAAAACAAACAAACAAACAAACAATCACACTGGCTGCTGCCTGGACAATGTTAGGGAGCAGGAATGGAAGCAGTTACTAGGTGATTTCATTGGTCCAAGTGAGAGATGACGGTAGTTCAAACTAGGATATTAGGGGTGGGTGTGGTGAGAACTGTCAAATTCTGGGGTTATTTTGAAGGATGTGCCGTCATTGCTGATGCATTAGATTTGGGTTTGAAAAGAAAGGAGAGGAAGTTTGAGGGTCAGACCTAGCAGATTTGCTGATTTAGAGAAACCATGTCCTGCTGACAGATGCATGGCCAAGAACAAGGCTAAACTGTCACAAAGGAAGTACAAGTGGACACGTGCTCGTTATGGTTTTGGTTTATTACGAAGAAAAATGGTATGTTAGTTTATATCAGAAAGAACTGGATGACCTCCTTGGAAAATACTGACTAAAGTGGATCTTGCTAGAAAATGCCAGTTTGAGACAGGTAACATCACATGTGGAAATCGAAGCCTCTCATTTCTTTCTAACTGGAAGTAGTGGTTATATTAAACTAAAGAGTAAACAAGCAAATGATTAAGTGTGATGATTCATATTAGATACAGTGACACAAATAAGGAACTCAGTGGTGGTTGTTCCCATGAACCTAGATATCTATTTTACCTTAATATCTTCCTATCCTTGCCTATTTTTTTTTTTTTTTTTTTTTTTGGAGACAAGAGTCTCTCTCTGTCACCCAGGTTGGGGTGCAGTGGTGCAATCTCGGCTCACTGCAGCCTCTGCCTCCTGGGTTCATACATACCATTCTCCTGGGCTCAGCCTCCTGAGTAGCTGGGCCTATAGGCACCTGCCACCATGCCGCGGTAATTTTTTATTTTTATTTAGAGGACAGGGTTTCACCGTGTTAGCCAGGATGGTCCAATCTCCCTGACCTCGTGATCCACGCCGCTCGGCCTCCCAAGAGTGCTGGAATTACAGGCAGGCCACCGCTCCCCGGCCTCTTTGCCTGTTCTTTTTTTTTTTTTCTTTCTGAGCCGGAGGGTCGCTCTGTCGCCCGGGCTGGGGAGGCGCAGTGGTCAAGACTTCGGTCACTGCAAGCTCCGCCTCCCGGGTTCCCGATCACAAAAGTGCTCAGCCTCCGGAGTAGCTGGGACTACAGGCGCCCGCCACCTCGCCCGGCTAGTTTTTTGTATTTTTTAGTAGAGACGGGGTTTCACCATGTTAGCCAGGATGGTCTCGATCTCCTGACCTCGTGATCCGTCCGTCTCGGCCTCCCAAAGTGCTGGGATTACAGGCTTGAGCCACCGCGCCCGGCCTGCCTGTTCTTAAAGTAAAACAAGGTCCTGGGTAGAAGGTCAGATAGTACAGCCACTCCCTTGCCCACCTCCTTCCTCTCCTGCAGAGAGAGGCAAGGACCATTAGCCACTTCTGCTTTTTGTTTCTATGGTGATTACCTTCATGGCTCCAAAAGACATGTTTGTAGTGCCATTTCTTGCTTTTTCAATTTTTGCTATTATCTGTGGACTCTGCTATGGTACTTGAAATTTAGCCTATTAACATAACCACCGTCCTATCTTCCCCTTCCTTCTCCTGCCATTATAGCTACAACCCAATGTAGTTTGTTCTTCTACATTAAATTTACCTTTGTAAGTGTAAGGGATATGTTAGTATGAAACATCTTCTTGTTCTGTCAGCTATATACAGCATCTCTTGATCCCCCGCACTGTGAGACGAGGGTTTCATTAGCACTCCTGGCCTTTACCTCTCCTCTCTTCCTTGTACTCCCCAATCTATTTTGTTAAAAGAAGATCCCACTTGGCCAGTTGGATTCCTGTGGGGATGTCATTGAAAGAAGGATGCCCCTACACCTGCTTTTCATTCAGTACGCTACTGAAATTCCATCTCCCTCAAGAAAACCTTTTGGGACCTCATTGGGAAATAAGAGATGTATCTATTAATATAATCTTAATGAAATAATAGCCTAGGACTCCATGAACCTTTAACCTGGAAGACCTTTGTCCTGTCAGGTGTTAACAACTAAAGGGAAATACAGTCAGCTTTGGCTGTGCCCTAAGCAAGCAGAGGCTTATTTACTTTTCCCATGCCCTTTTAAGCCAAAGGCTATAAAACCGCTTTAGTAACATAACCCCTGTGAGAACTTGCTGGTGGACTTAGTGCCATCACAGTAAATTTTCAGGAGAATGTATATGAAATTTATTCTTCTCCTTGAATTTCATATTGATAAGTAAGTTGATTTAAAAGCAGCTCATTCGTTTGGAAAGGAACTGTATCCTTATAACTGAGATTACCTTATAATTGAGATTACTGAGCTGGGGAATGCAGCACCCCTGCCACCTAGTGGTTCCTCCTGCTGAAACACTGCTCTTGCAAAGCACAGAAAACACAAATTAAGTTAGTATAGGAGTCAAATACAGCGAATGTCTTGAATCAGGGAAACTTTCATTCCCTCCTCCCTTTGTGAAATCAGAGGAAAGAAAAGAGCACTGACAAGGGAGAATGTTGTAGGTAAACATGGATAGCCACCAGGTCTGCTGCACAAAGGGGGCAGCTGCAGGAAGCAGAAAGCACAACAAATGAACAAAGAAAGGGACAGGATCCCTCAGCAGTGGTCACTGCAGCAGCAACACGGGGCCAATTTGGGAGGCAGAATCAGCAGCAAGATCACCAGGGACAATGATGATAAAGCCACATAGGCTCAGCATCAGCAACAGCCCTAGAGACTGTGGCTTTGGGACTGTAGTACTGCTTGATTTAGGGTAAACCAATCAGGACACTCAGGGAACAACAGAAATCAACATTTCCAGAGCACATACTCAGTTGAGGCAGAGTTTTACCTGTATGTCACATAATAGTCTATGGGGCTAGATATTCTTATTAGCCGTGTTATACAGGTGATGAAATTGAGGCTAACTAACTGGACTAAAGTCACAGAGTTGATGAGACTTAGAGCCAAGATTCAAATGCACACCAAGGTGGCCTGACGCCAGCTGCAGAGCTCTTAACTACAGACATGCATTGCTCAAAGAAGGGGATATGTTCTGAGAAATGTGCTGTTAGGTGATTTTGTCATTGTGCGAATATCATAGGGTGTACTTAACACAAACCTACACCGTATAGCCAACTACACACTGTTAACAAAAGACCATGAGGCCGGGTATGGTGGCTCATGCCTGTAATCCCAGCACTTTGGGAGGCTGAGGTGGGTGGGTCATCTGAGGTCAGAAGTTTGAGACCAGCCTGGTCAACATGGTGAAACCCCATCTCTACTAAAAGTACAAAAATTAGCCAGGTGTAGTGGTGCACGCCTGTAATTTCAGCAACTCAGGAGGCTGAGGCAGGAGAATCACTTGAAGCTGGGAGGTGGAGGCAGCAGTGAGCTGAGATCGTGCCACCGCACTTCAGCCTGGGCGACAGAGTGAGACTCTATCTCAAAATAAATAAATAAAAAAGGCCATGACAACTGTGGAGGAAAAAGGGAGGATTTTATTTTCTGTAAAAAACAATCTGCAGATTGGGGAAATGCAGCCCCAGGTGTAAAACAGTGGGCTCCAAGCAGGGCAGAAAGTTAGAGATTATAAAGGCAAAAACCGCAGGGCAGGGGAGGATAATCAGGGGAGTCAGGAACAAAGTCTCAATTGGATGGCCTTAAAGCCCCACATGTCGGTTGGCAGGAGGTGGTCTTTTGGTGGTCAACTGGGAAATTCCCAGCTGCCGTTGTTTCCAGGAACTCTTCTTTGACTTGGTTGCAGAAAAACAGGTTTTGCAACATTCTCTAAGGACACGCAGAGCTTGACTGCACCCTCACCCTTCCATGGCCCCGTGGGTCTGTTTTTACTTTTGAGCCACAGGGAGTCCATTTTGTCTGTTAACTGGGGGTGTAATTTGACAACACGTAGGCTGTTTGATATAGCCTATTGCTCCTAGGCTACAAACCTGACAGTATGTTACTGTAGTGGATACTGTAGGCAATTGTAACACAATGGTAAGTATATGTGTATCTAAACATAGAAAAGGTACAGGAAAAATCAAGTATTATAATCCTATGGGACCACTTTTGTATATACGGTCCATGCATTCACTAAAGCTTTGTTATGCAGCATGTGACTGTACTAGGCTCTTCTTCCCTCAGGGAGGAGGGAATGTGGGGTTCAATCCCTTTAGCTCTACTGACCTTCATATTGAGGGATGTTTGTGAATTGGAACTCTAAGGTGATTAAGCTTGGTCCTAGATCTTCTACCAATTTGCAAAAGGATATTTAGCCTTTCAGGAACATTTTCCTTGACTGGAAAATAGGAATAAAATGGTAACTATCCCATTAATTGCTGGGAAGTTTCACTGAGATAAGGTAAAGTTTCTGGCACATGGCAAATGAAGTAGATTGCCTACAGAGGTTTTTCAACAATTCTTCTCATGGTTGTAAGTACCATTATTGCTTTCTACAAGAGGTGGAATCTAGGCTGGGTTTATGATTTGCTTTGACCTCCTAGAATGTGGCAGATGTGTCATTGGCTAATTCCAAGTCTAGGTTGCAAGAGCTTCCTTTTTTCCTCTCTTGGACTGCTCTTGCCTCTATGTAAAGAAGCCCAGCCTAGACTCTTGCATGTTGAAAGACCACATGAAAAAAGAGGCATGAGGGAGCCAGCATCCCAGCAGAGCCCACCATCTGACTACAGTCACATGAGCAAGCCTGGGTGAGCCCAGAACTCACATGCCAACCCCCAGGATAAGAAATAATAAATCATTGTGGTAAACTACTAAGTTTTGGGATAGTTTGTTATGTAGCAAATAGTAAGTTCTCAGTTAATGGTATCTATTAATTTTACAGTTGGTGCTGGTGAGAAATTCAGCCAGCTAGCTGGCTCATCATTTCTTAGACCATGGATTTTTTTCCCCCTTTTACCAGAATAGCTGGAAGAAACAAGAGTTACATGTGCAAATGAACACTGTTTATTACAAATGTGTCTGATTTCTTTATTAAAACAGAAAGACGGCCGGGCGCGGTGGCTCAAGCCTGTAATCCCAGCACTTTGGGAGGCCGAGACGGGCGGATCACGAGGTCAGGAGATCGAGACCATCCTGGCTAATACGGTGAAACCCTGTCTCTACTTAAAATACAAAAAACTAGCCGGGCGACGAGGCGGGCGCCTGTAGTCCCAGCTACTCCAGAGGCTGAGGCAGGAGAATGGCGTAAACCCGGGAGGCGGAGCTTGCAGTGAGCTGAGATCCGGCCACTGCACTCCAGCCTGGGTCGCAGAGCAAGACTCCGTCTCAAAAAAAAACAAAACAAAACAAAAAAAAAACAGAAAGACTATTGAGAAAGTCTATTCAGAAAGACTTTGTTAGCACCTCAAACTACCATCTACATTTGAAATTATGTGGAAGCCTATTTCTTCAAAGGTATTTACAACTCAGACTTTTCACTAAATCCATTGTACTGGGACCTTCCTAGCCATTATGTTGAAGAGTTTGGGGCATGGACAGGGACTTACCCATTTCATCTAGCATCTCAAAGCCTTGAAGATGATACTTTAACCTTCTTCTCCTTTGCATTCCCCTCCCTAAATTCTCTTTTTCTGTCCATACATATCCTTTCCCTCTCTCCTTGCCTTTCCTATCTCTTTTCCTTGTTGTGATGATTAAATAAGACCTTCCCTACTGAAATGTAAGCTCCAAGAAGGAGATTTTCATCTGTTTTGTTCTCTACAAAATATTCTTTGCTTAGAAAAGTGCCTGGCACACACAAGATGTGCAATGAATAAGTGTTGACTGAATTAAATTATGCAAATAAAGCACTTAGGACAGTGTCTGACGTACAGTAGATGACACTCAATAAATATAACCTATGGCAACTGAGTGCTGTAATAAATGAAATTATTCCACCTTTGTGTCTTTCTTTCCTTTCTTTCCATTTTTTTTTTTTTTTTTTTTTTTTTTGCACATCAACTCCTTTATTTATACAGATCAGGAAAAAGGATTAGTAAACTGTTTATGCTCAAATGAACACTGGACCCATGTGTCAGGGCCAAGCAACTAGAACATGATTCAGAAATCAGTCAGAGAAAGATACACTTGGACAGGACCAAGAGGCATTTCATTGTCACGAAACACGGCTGGGGAGGAATTCCAAAACACACAGCAGGAAGCACTTCTAACCCTCAGAGGTCAAGGAGCTTATCCCATATTGGTGTGAGGAATGGCTTATTTTCTGATGACCACATGTAGGACTATTTCAGCTGCCAAGAGAAATCCCAGAAGGGTTATTGTTTTGCATTATTTATATATACTATACCTTTTTAAAAAAATAAAAGTAAATGTAACACATAAACTAAATTCAGGATTGATCCCAACCTTCTAGAGCTAGCTTCTCTGGGGTCAGGGAAGAAACAGTTGTCACATCACCATGCAGGTTACATTCATCTTCCACTGGAATGACTGGAGCCCCCAGGCAGTGGCTTAACTACGTAAGAGCACAGGACTAGCTCCTGGGGGCAGACAGGCTGTCTTGCTTCATTGGTGATGGCTTAGCGTGGTTCCTACCCACAAGTCCTTAGTAAACAAAGCACTTGTAAAAACCCAGGTCACTATCTTTAGACTCTCTTGGAACAGAGGAGCTTTTCCACAGCTTGGGCTGAGACCCCATGCCCTAGAAGTGCTGTTCTGACTAGATTGTATGAAGGGAGTGGGTGCAGGAGACAAAATGGCTAAAATGAAAATGGAAGCCACTGGTCCCCATCTGCAATTACAGCTCAAGATGCCTACAGATGTGGTCAGTGTGACATGTGCAGGAGGGAGGGGCAGAGCGATGCGATGGGCAGGCAGGGTGCCCCTGGGGACAGTAGCCTGCCCGCTGGCCTTTACTTCTTGGCCTTGCCCTGGTCAGCCACAGCTTCCATGGCTTTATGCATGGTCTCTTCATTACCCAGGAACTGCAGGCGCTTGATGGGCTTCAAGTTCTTGTCCAATTCATAGATAATGGAAATACCAGTGGGCAGGTTCAGCTCCATGATAGCCTCTTCAGAGAGGCCCTCCAGATGCTTGACAATGCCCTGGGGGCTGTTGGCATGGGCTGCAATTGGTACCTGTTTCCCCTTCTTGATTTGGGGAACTATTTCTTCATTCCAAAAGCGCAGAGCCCTGGCAATAGTGTCCTTCAGACTTTCACAGGAGGGTAGCAGATCTTCAGTGAGGTCTGCAAACCTGTGATTCTTACTGATGTTGTAGAAAGGATGGTTGGGCTCCATCAGAGGTGGTGGGACATCATAGGAGTGCCTCCAGATCTTCATCTGGGCATCACCATACTTTGCAGCAGTTTCTGCTTCATTGAGATCGGTCAGACACCCATAGTGCTGCTCATTGAGGCACCAATTCTCACTACTGGCAGCCACGTCTGATCAATGACATCTAGCACTGTCCAGAGGGTCTGGATCACTCTCTTCTGCACTGAGATGAAGCAGATGTCAAACTCAGCCAGCTTCTCACAGCGCCTGCCTGTTGCACTTCACCTCCTCATGGCCCACTGGGCTCAGGTCAGTGTTGTACCAGCCGCTGAAGTGGTTTTCCAGATTCCATACGCTCTCGTGTGCTGGATCAGCACCAATTTGTAGGCAGCCTTGGTGGCGGGCTGGGGATGCGACACTGACGGGGGTTCGCAGTTTCTGGAGGCACATTTGTCTTTTTAAATGTTTTGATTACTTTTAGTCTTTCTCCCTTTTCTTTCCACTCTTTTTTTCACTCTTTGTGCCTTTCTTCTATCTCTTCCTTAGTAATTGCATATCCTCTGCTACCTTTACTGTGGTGTGCAAGGGACCCTCATAGATGTCATTTCACTTACCACAGACAATGTGCAGAGAAAAGGTTTTGGAGCTTTGTCTTGGATGAAATGTAACTATTTGTGATTCATAGCTGACTTAGTACTGCACATGAAATTCTACTATTGCGGTGAACCCAATTTTGGTGCTACCGAATAATGAGGAGCCTAGATGATTGAAAATGGCAAGCTCATTAGGTTGTAGCCTAACAAATGCGTGGTGGTACATGTCTGTGAGCGTGTGGGTGTTTTAGTGCCTGTTGGTGAGTAACCATGCTACTTTTGGCAGTAGAAATGTGAGCAAAATCAAGTAGTACTGATTTAGCCAATTTTCTCTTCTCTTCCTCCATAAGGGAATGGAAATGTACTACTCAGTAGGTCAGTTCTTTCTCAGGCTGGTAACATTACAGAATCCCTGCTGAAATGCAAGCTGGGCTGGTGGAAATCAGATTTCCACATCCTTTTATAAGCTTTGTTTGTCAAGGTAAATCCCATACATTGTAAAAGCATGACTTCCTAGGGCTAGATGGGAAAATAAGAAGCTTTGAACCTATCACCAGAATCAGTTGTACAGATGTCTTCATTTCCTTGGATAGTAACTCATATAGGAAGATCTGTCTCCTCTTTTCTGCCAGTCTTTCATGTTCTAATCAAGAGTATGAATCTGCAGGTCAGTGGCTGAGTAGCTTGGGCTGAGCACAGAATAGTGTTTTTGTAGTTCTCACCAGCCTTGTTTATGCTTAGATTAGGCTCATTGGTAGCTCAGACCTCGTAGCCCTACTGATATTTAGCAGAGTCCTGCATATATTCTTCTGTAATGTAAGACTAGTGTTTCAAAAACTGAGAGTTGGCCCTGTCTCTACAAATTTAAAAAAATTATTACTTAAAAAATTATACATAGATGTATGCCTACTCACCAGCCAGGCATGGTGGTGCATGCTTGTGGTCCCAGCAACTTTGGAGGCTGAATCTCTCACCTAAGTCTGAAAAATTGAGGCTACAGTGAGCCGTGATCATGCCACTGCACTCCTGCCTGGGCAGCAGAGCAATACCCTGTCTCGAAAACAAAGAAACAAGAAAAGCAACAGAGTTGAGAGGAGAGTGAGTCTTTGAGCCTCCTTGTCATCTTTCCTCAAAATGCTTTTAGTTGGCTGGGCACAGTGGCTCATGCCTATAATCCCAGCACTTTGGGAGGCCAAGGCAGGCAGATCACCTGAGGTAAGGAGTTCGAGACTAGCCTGGCCAACATGGTGAAACCCTGTCTCTACTAAAAATACAAAAAAATTAGCTGGGTGTGGTGGCAGGCGCCTGTAATCCCAGCTACTTGGGAGGCTGAGGCAGGAGAATCGCTTGAACCCAGGAGGCGGAGGTTGCAGTGAGCCAAGATTGCACCACTGTACTCCAGTCTAGGGTAGAAGAGTGAGAGTTCGTCTCAAAAAAAAAAAAAAAGAAAAGAAAAGAAAAAAATTGCTTTTAGTTGCTCTATTCTTATTCCTCCCTTCAAGCATCTGATCATCTTATAGTCAGTAACTTACCAGCTTTCCTTATGAGTTAGCCAATGTAGTAAATCTAGGATTTACTAGGCTCAGGGTGGGGAGATTTGGAGGCATCTAGACCATCAGTTCTTGAACATGCTCACTTAATTGGGTCAAAAGACCCCCAAGATATACCTCCCTGAAATTCACTTCTGGTGGGGGAATAATTTGGTGAAATAAAAAATGAAAGAGGAACAAAATAACAACCCAAAATGGCAACATCATAGCATGTTTAATGAACAAAATGATTAAAAATAGAAAAACAAGCCTGGCATGCTGGCAAGTGCCTATAGTCCAAGCTACTTGGGAGGCTGAGATGGAGGATCACTTGAGCCCAGTAGTTCAAGGGTACAGTGAGCTATGATTTCACCACTGCACTCCAGCCTGGGTGACAGAGCAAGACCCAATCTCTAAAAAATATAAAATTTAAAAAATTTAAAATAGAAAACATTACACTTTAACATACTTAAAAAAAAAAATCCTTGAATATCATGGGAATTCCAGCAACCTGTGTTTTCATATGTGCACCAAGAAATTTGCCTCATTGCCAAACTTTCTGTGAAGAGCAAAGTTTTCAATAATTGGCACTACTGCGCTTTTTTTGTGAATATAAAATTTTAATTACCATTAATAATGAACAAAGGAAGCTATTAAGGACTTAGTCATATGTAAAAACGAAAGTCCTTGGGCTGGCATTTGCTGTAAGAATTAAAGAACTTGGATTTTAAAATCTCTTCTTGGTTCATCCAGAAGACTAATGGGCCGTACTGTGCTTGGAGGCACTATGGCCTAGATGGCTATGACAGTCTTGTTTTGGGGCCTTCTCTGGTCTTCTGTTCTCGCTCTCTTTTTTTTTTTTTTTTTTTTTCCCTTTTTTTTTTTTTTTTTTTTTTTTTTTTTTGAGATGGAGTCTTGCTCTGTCACCCAGGCTGGAGTGCAGTGGCACAGTCTTGGCTTACTGCAACCTCCATTTCCTGTGTTCAGGATTCTCCTGCCTCAGCCTCCCAAGTAGCTGGGATTACAGGTGCCTGCCACCACACCCGGCTAATTTTTTTGTATTTTTAGTAGAGACGGGGTTTCACCATGTTGGCCAGGCTGGTTTTAAACTTCTGGCCTCAAGTGATCCACCTTCCTCAGCCTCCCAAAGTGCTAGGATTACAAGCATGAGCCACCGCACCTGGCCTCTTTTTTTTTTTTTTTTTTTTGAGATGGGGTCTTGCTCTGTCACCCAGGCTGGAGTGCAGTGGCACGTTTATGACTCACTGTAGCCTTGACTTCCTGGTGGGCTCAAGCAATCCCGTCACCTCAGCCTCCAGAGTAGCTGGGAGTACTGCCCCCGGCTATTTATTTTTATTTTTACTTTTGCAGGGTCAGGTGTCTCCCTATTTTGTCCAGGCTTGTCTCAAACTCCTGGCCTCAAGCAATCTTCCTGCCTGGGCCTCCTGAATTGCTGGGATTACATGCATGAGCCATCATGCCTGGCCTGCTTTTCTGTTCTTGAACCTGCAACTGTTCTCCAAGTCTTTGAGTCACAATCTGACTTGTACATTAAAAGATCATTCTACTGGTAGAAGTATTGGATAAGACCTTTCTGGGAGAGTATTTGGCAACAGGTTTAGAGTCAAATATGTATCCTCATTGGCTTGGCAATTTCAGTCCTAAATAAAAAATTATGAATATGCACAAAGATGTATATACAATTTTTTTTTTTTTTTTTTTTTTTTTGAGATGGAGTCTCGCTCTGTCACCAGGCTGGAGTGCAGTGGTGCGATCTCAGCTCACTGCAACCTCTGCCTCCCAGGTTCAAGCGATTCTCCTGCCTCAGCCTCCTGAGTAGCTGGGACTACAGGCACGTGCCACCACACCTGGCTAATTTTTGTATATTTAGTAGAGACAGGGTTTTTCACCATTTTGGCCAGGATAGTCTCGATCTCCTGACCTCATGATCCGCCTGTCTAGGCCTCCCAAAGTGCTGGGATTACAGGCATGAACCACCACACCTGGCCAATTTTTTTTTTTAATATTAGGAAATATAGAAAGGTAGTAGGGGATTGGTTAAACAAATGATGCTATTTCCATTGGATAAAATCCCTTGCTTGCTTGCTTGCTTGCTTTCTTTCTTTCTTTCTTTCTTTCTTTCTTTCCTTCCTTCCTTCCTTCCTTCCTTCCTTCCTTCCTTCTTTCTCTCTCTCTCTCTCACTCTCTTTCTTTCGTTCCCTCCCTCCCGTCCTTCCTTCCTTCCTTCTTTCTCTTTCTCTCTCTTTTCTTTTTCTTTCTTTCTTTCTTTCTTTCTTTCTTTCTTTCTTTCTTTCTTTCTTTCTTTCTTTCTTTCTTTCTTTCTTTCTTTCTTTCTTTCTTTCTCTTTCTTTCTTTCTTTTTCTTTCTTTTCTTTCTTCTTTGTTTTTGGGAGAGAGTCTCACTCTGTTACCTAGGCTGGAGTGCAGTGGTGTGATCTCGGCTCACTGCAACCTCCGCCTCCTGGGTTCAAGCGATTCTCCTGCCTCAGCCTCCTGAGTAACTGGGGAGTACAGGCGCCTGCCATCACGCCTGACTAGTTTTTGTATTGTTTTTATTTTGTTTATTTTATTTTATTTTTTTTTGAGAAGGAGTCTCACTCTGTTGCCCAGGCTAGAGTCCGGTGGCACAATCTCAGCTCATTGCAACCTCTGCCTCCCGGGTTCAAGCGATTCCCCTGCCTCAGCCTCCTGAGTATCTGGAATTACAGGCACCCGCCACAACGCCTGGCTAATTTTTGTATTTTTAGTAGAGATGGGTTTTCACCATGTTGACCAGGCTGTTCTTGAACTCCTGACCTCAGGTGATCTGCCCGCCTCGGCCTCCCAAAGTTCTGGGATTACGAGGCGTGAGTCACCGTGCCCAACCGATTTTCATATTTTTAGTAGAGATTGGCTTTCACCATGTTGGCCAGGCTGGTCTCCAACTCCTGACCTCAGGTGATCTGCCCGTCTTGGCCTCCCAAAGTGCTGGGATTACAGGTGTAAGCCACTGTGCTAGGCTGTTTTCATTATAAAGATGATAATGAGACTTACTGATACAGAAAATTGTTCCCGAGACTAATTTTAATTGTAATTTTAAAAGTAGGGCAAGCTGTATGTGGTGGCTCATGCCTGTAATCCCAGAACTTTAGGCAGATTAGAAGTTTGAGGCCAGCCTGGGCAATGAGACAAAATTTTTTGTCCCTACAAAAAATACAAAAAGTAGCTGGGCATGGTACTGTGCACCTGTAGTCTTAGCTCCTCAGGAGGCTGAGGTCAGAGGATGGCTTGAGACTGGGAGGTCAAGGCTGCAGTGAGCCATTATTATGTCTCTGCACTCTAGCCTGGGTGGCAGAGAAAGACCCTGTCTCAAAAAATAAAAAAAAAAAAGTAGAGCATTTAAGAGTATGCATAGTATAACCTTTTGTATATAAAGATGTATGCCTATTCATAGAAAATGGCTAGAAGTATATATAATACAATGCTACTAGTAATTGTCTTTTTGTACTATTAAGGATTTTTCTGAAATGTCTACAATAAACATGTATGACTTCTGTAAAAAAGAAAAAAGTATTTACAAATACTTGAAACAGGAAAGATTACTTTGGCAGCCTTTATAAGAATGAATGAGAGAGACTGGATGAGAGATTGTTGTAGTGGTTCAGGAAAATGGCAATGTAAGTAAGAACCAAGGTCATGGTGTGGATGGAGAAGGAAAAGCTGACTTAAGACATATTCAACAGTCCTATGAGAACTGTAAACACATACCACACCTTCAAGTCAGTAATAAAATTGGTCTTTCAAAAGAGCCAGCATGATTTTTCCATATCCTTAAAGTATCTTCAGATATGTATTTGAAGAAACTCAGGGTTTTGGCTTTCTAGCTTGTTTAGCTACATTAATGGACATACAGTTGAGCAAAAAGGAGAATATGAGAGAAGGATCAGACTGTGGAAGAAGATAAAAAATTCAATTTTGCATGTGTGCAGTTTGAAGGGCTTGTGGGAGATGTACTAAGAGCTGAGTAGAGGATGCCGGGGCACAAGGAGTCCACTGAGAAGACCGAAGAGGTGTAGTGTGCCTGAACAGCCCAGAATGGGCTAATCTGGGTTGAAAGCCTGGCAAGAATGACCAGTTGGACAAGTTCGAGGTTGCTTTCATTTCAGCTTGCTATGAAACCTGCAAGTAATCGGCACAACAGGCACAGGAAATGAGAATAATAAAAGCGAATGAGTACAGTCTGGAGGTTCTTCTGCCTCCTCATGGAGTCGTAACCAAAGTTCAAGGGTCAGTGCAGCCTTTCTCAAGTCTGATCTTCAATTCACTGTTTGTCAGGTGGGGAGAGCCCTCAAGAGTGTAAGTTAAGGCACTGAAGGCCACTTTATTCCTTGCTGTGCCATAGGCACATGTTCCTGTGTTTTCTTTTCTTACTGCCTCTTCACCAGCATCAGGGCCTCCTATGGTATACCAAGATGGTCAGAGAGACCAGAGGAAGAAGTCAAAAGAAGAGAGAATATCAGGGAAGAAATTGTCAACAATAGCAGCTGCCAGAGAAGTCAAGAAATACAAGTACTGAAAAGCTTCTGTGACATTTGGCAAGGTACAGGCTATTTGCAGCCATATGTGTAGAGTACCACCAAGCTCAGATTCCCATGAAAGTCATTTTCATTCTCATGAAATAAAATCAAAGTGATTTTTTGCTTTTTTTTTTTTTTTTTTTTTTTT
>NW_016805922.1:304279-310754 GCF_001698545.2 Rhinopithecus bieti
TTTTTTTCTCTTTGTGTTTTTTTTTTTTTTTTTTTTTTTTTTTTTTTTTTTTTTTTTTTTTTTGAGATGGAGTCTCATTCTATTGCCCAGGCTGGAGTGCAATGGTGCGATCTTGGCTTACTTCAACCTTCGCCTCCTGGGTTGAAGCGATTCTCCTGCCTCAGCCTTCCGAGTAGCTGGGATTACAGGCACCATCTTGCCCAGGTAATTTTGTATTTTAGTAGAGATGGGCTTTTGCCATGTTGGCCAGACTGGTCTCTAACTCCTGACCTCAGGTGATTCACCTGCCTCGGCCTCCTGAAGTGCTGGGATTACAGGTGTGAGCCATCACCCCTGGCCTGATTTTTAGCTTTCTTATTTGACTTTTAATTGAAACTTCAGCAAAAATTACTGTTGTCAGCAAAGTGTTAGTAAAGCCTGTATCTAGATTCTCTAGCAGTTTGGGATAAGATGATTCTATGAGTTGGTGATCTGTAGAGTGTTAGGAGAATGCCGGTAGCACAAATATCTCTTGGCCTTACCCACTGATGAAGACAAATGTGACATTTACAGCCATGCTTCAATCCATGTCTACCAGAAAGCCTAGTCAGTATAGAAATCAGTGGTCCAGGCCTGGCGCGGTGGCTCACACCTGTAATCTCAACACTTTGGGAGGCCGAGGTGGGTGGATTGCTTGAGGTCAGGAGTTCATGACCAGCCCGGCCAACGTGGTGAAACCCCATCTCTATAACGCAGACAAACAAACAAACAAACAAACAAACAAACATAGCAATCAGTGGCCCAAGTTGTTGACCAAGTTGTCTACCAGCCTCCTTTGGGTGCTGACCTGCACCCTTCTCAGGTAGGGACCACAGCATAGCCTGTGTTGCTGCTGACCTCTTTTCCCAACACTTTCCCCCCAGAATACCAATCTCCAGTATCCTTCCACAGCTGTAAGCAGCTGGAAAACATTTTCCTTCTCCTGGGTATTTATTTCAGGGAAGGCTCCTATAGCTGAGCTCTTGAGCCCTAAGGACACATTCTCTTCTTCATGCTTTAAGCTCCTCTTTCCCAGAACAAAGGAGCACTTGAGTGTGGAGGATAGGGAAGAAAATCCTACTGAATTGGGGGGTAATCAGGCAACTGTTCTGGGAACCTTCAGTGTCCACATTGTGCTGCTCTCTCTAGCCCACTGCTATGGACTGAATTGTGTTTCCCTCCCCTCCTCAAATTCATATGCTGAAGCCCTAACCTGCTGTGTGACTGTATCTGGAGCAAGGGTGTTTAGGAAGTAATTAGGGTTATATGAGGTATTAAGGGTGGTGTCCTAATCACACAGGACTCTGGTTTTATAAGAAGAGGAAGATTCCCATTCTCTCTCTCTGTCTCAATCTGCTATGTGAGCACACTTTCTGCAAGCCAGGAAGAAGGCCCTCACCAAAACCCAACCGTACTGGCTCCCTGATCTTGGACTTCCAGCCTCTGGAATTGTGAGAAAATAAATTTCTGTTGCTTAAGCTACTTAGTCTATGGCATTTCGTTATAGCAGCCAGGATGCCGGACTCCTTCATTCATGGTGATTTTCTTTTAGTGGACCTGTTGTCTCTTCTAATAGTCCAGGGTAGGCTTTTTTTAAAAGGAACTGCCAGTCCATCATACAGGGTTGTATACCTCAATTGTGGGCAGAGTCCAACATCTCTTCCACAGGGCTCTTGTGTACATCAAGAAATGGGACTGGGTACTCACTGTTTTTAAATCTTCCCAGCAAGTGAAAAAACTACTGGATGTTGGTTTTCCTAGGGCATATTATGGACTTCTGGGATGACTCAGGTCTATCAGGGTCATCTCTGACTCATGGAATCCTCAGTTACCCTTCTATAGCTGAACAAGAGAAACACATTAAAGGAGGGCATGTGAGTCTCTAGCACAATTATAATTACTGGGGTTTATAAAGCCAGGTGAATGTCAGAGTTAATAATGCTTAGACTTTTCTGGAAGGGATGAGGCAGCTCCATTCTAATAGTCTATTGGACCAGCTTCATTTGGGGCCTTAAACCAAAGTAATACAAATATCTGTATCTTTTTACATCTGTCACTGTTTATTATTTGGTTTTCCATCTGGCCTGCTCTGAAGCAGGAGGAGAAGAGAGCACAGAGGGAAATCATGAGCTCTTTGGAGGAATAGTGCCAGATATTAAATCTATAAACAAAATAGATTGAACTGGAAAGAATGAGTCAGAGACAAAGGAAGCAGTAAAACCAGTGAATATCACCCTAGAAAATATCACCTGAAAGTGCTGGCAGAATCTTCCTGGTGTATTTGTGATTGTCCCTGTGGTGGATACCTTTAAATCCGATCAGCACAATTTGGTGCCTGAACTGCTTGTGTTTCACTGCTCTCTGTTGGGGTCCCTTTTCACTGTTTCCTCCTGTCTAGCCCTTATATCCATTTCTATAATGCAAGCTGATGACCCATGGTGAGATTTTTCTTTCCTCTGGTGATAAAGATCCTGTCACTCCAGGTTCCTGTTTCAGCAGAGAATGAAGAGAGTTATGCCGATTGATTGAGACCAAGCTGGAGTGAAATAAGGATTTTACCTGAGGGTCCATTAGTCTTCCTGCATCATGCTCCAGAGAGTCCTGAAAACTGGGAGTTATCCAAGTGCCTTGCCTTCTTGGGGTTAGCTTGTTTAGAGATTGCAAACTGGCAGCCCCTAGGTTAGATGTATTTTATTTGGCCCACCCAGGGTTTGAAATTAGTTGTCAACATTTAAATATAGGGATTTTCCTGCTTCTCTTTTTAAAACTGGGAGAACACTTAATCTGCATCCGCTTCTGGAAACAATCAGCCGATGCTAACTGGGTCTCTACCCTTTAATGAAGTCATGAGCTCTCCATATCACTTTGCCACAGTCACATATCACATTGCCACTGCTGCACATGTTTATGTTGGCCACCATAGGCACTTGATTTTGTGTCCTCTGATCTATAGGAAAGAAAGGAACTAGTGTTTATTGAGTGCCTTTTATGAACGAACCACTGGATGTTGTAATTTGCATACATTACTTTATTTGATTTTTTTAAAAACCCAGTAAGATTTAATCTCCCAGCCTTTAGGGACCATGCTTGTTTCTTTTGCCACTGTGAGAGTGCCTAAGACTTGGTATAGTCGTAAGTGGGAGCTGAAAAGTATTTGCTGAATGAATGCATGCATGAATGCATAAACAAATGAATAAAGTATTTTTATTGTATTTTTGTAGGTGAGAAAACCAAGGCCCAGGGCAGTTAAGTAACCTGTTCAGAATCATATGGCCCATAGGGCTGACAGTTAGGATTCAAATGTGGGACTGTGCAACTCCAGAGGTCCAGTGTGGAGGAGAAGGGGAAAGACTGTGGGTCATTTCAGGGCTAAGTACACAGAAGACTCTTTGTAAGTCCTTGCAGAATTGATTGACAGTGTGGAAACATATTTTCATAAGTACAAGCTTCCAGAAGAGTGCATGTTTTTTAGCTTATGAAATTTGTCTAAAACCTACTGTGTATGGATACCTTCAGCTTTAGGATTATATAATATTGAGACTCTGCAGTAGAGGGTACGTGCCAATGGTTTGGCGTGTAATAAGGAGAGCAGAATATTTCTGTCTATAGTTGACTTGTGTTCCGTAAATGTGGTAACATTCCAAAGTTAATTTTCCTTGTATATCTAAGGAACTCCTTCCAGGGCTTATTTTTGTAAACTCCCTGCTGATGGTGCATGGTTACCACTATAGAGCGCAGAGCTGCATTCAGGAATGACTATAACTAAAAGTGCTTCTTTGTGGGAACCGGAGGCTGATTGAGGAAGCATGCCCCTGAAAATGAAGCCACTTGCGAAGAGAAGGGATTGGTCTGGCTGAAGGAAATGGGGAGGAGAGTAAGAATTTAATCTTATGACTTAGTTTCCATCCCAGTTCTCGTGATTTCCAAATTGGTCTATAATTTCGATGTCTTTCACACAAGCCTCATAATTCCAAAAATGACTAGGTATTTCTTACAGACCTCTTTCTACCGAGATTCTAAAGCCAACATATTAATAACTGAACACATCACATTTTGCCCCTGAATCAGCCTTTCCTTCGGTGGCTATTTAGTCTTTCACCTACCAATCTCCAAACTTTGGAGTTTTCTACTACTATTTTAATTTAGAATCTACGGCCGGGTGCGGTGGCTCAAGCCTGTAATCCCAGCACTTTGGGAGGCCAAGACGGGCGGATCACGAGGTCAGGAGATCGAGACCATCCTGGCTAACACGGTGAAACCCCGTCTCTACTAAAAAATCCAAAAAACTAGCCAGGTGAGGTGGCGGGCGCCTGTAGTCCCAGCTACTCTGGAGGCTGAGGCAGGAGAATGGCCTAAACCCGGGAGGCGGAGCTTGCAGTGAGCTGAGATCCGGCCACTGCACCCCAGCCTGGGCAACAGAGCGACACTCTGTCTCCAAAAAAAAAAAGAAAAGAATCTAAATATGCACACACTTTTCCATAAAATGGATCATCATGTTCCTTTTCTGCCCCATTCCCACCCAAGTGCAAGCCTCTATCACTTCAGACCTAGATTGCTAAAGTAGCTTCCTAGCGGGGCTCTCAGCTTCTAGGCTCTTTCTGCTTTAATATCACTGCACACTACTTCAAATTTATCTTACTCAAATCCTGTTTTCATGTCCCTTTCCACATTCCAAATCCATATTATCTTCTAGCGGCTTAGAGTAGCTTTTCCCAAAGTATGTTATGTGAAACTTTAGTTCCATGGTAGATTAATAGGTGTTAAGTAAAACTGACATTGTGATCAAATGCCAGAATTGACAAAGTTATAAACCATTTCTTTCCTGCAGGATGATTCATAACTTTGAAGTATTCATATGCCGTAGTATGCAGTATTTTCCAAGACATGAATTTTCACAGAGCCTGTTTTGGTGGAGTATTTAATTGTCCTAGGTCTTCATAAACTACATTTTGTGTCTTAGTCTATTTTGAGTTGCTATAACCACAAACTGGGTAACTTGTAAATAATTGAAATTTATTTGACTCATGGTTCTTGAGGCTGGAAAGTCTAAGAGCATGGCACTGGCATCTGGTGACGGCCTTCCTGTTGCATTATCCCATGGCAGAAGGGGAATGGTAAGCAAGCATGCAAGACACAGAGAGAAAATTGGGCCAAACTTATCCTTTTATCAGGAACCCAATCCAGTAATAACAGTATTAATGTATTCATGAGGGATTCTTTAATCACCTGTTTATCATCCTACATCTTAATCTCATCAAATTAAGACAGCATACTAAGATGCAAATGCCTGGTTGAAATGGATCAAATATTCCATCTGCACGTTAAACAAAAGCAGTTGTTATGCTTGTGCACATGGTAGGCCAGAGGCCCAGATTGTCCCCTTTCCACTAAGGAGGTCCTCCAATCGACGAGGCGTGGGCTGCATGGTAGCTCTTTTCCAGGATTCTACAGCCTGGAATAATAAGTCATGCCAGGCTCTCTCTGCTGTATCCCAAAGTCTGGCACCCTGTAGGTCAGCCCCAGAGGGCCATCCAGCCTCCATCTCCCAACACGAAATTCACTTCGTGTCTCTCACGACAGGGAGGAAACTTAGCATTCCTTGGAGACCTGAAGGGATGCGATGAGCTTAAGAATTTTCAAGAGCTTGTCAATCAGTCAGCCCTTATTCATCCCCAAGTGGATGTGTGGTGGTATTGTGGTGGACCTTTACTGGGCACTCTGCTGAATAACTGGAGTGGCACTTGTGCTTTAGTCCATTTGGCTATCCCTTTCACCCTGGCATTTCATCAACCAGAGGAAAAAAAAATAAGACATCGTAAAGCGAGAGAAGCCCCTTAAAGGTCTCAACTCTCACATCTATTTAGATGCAATTGGAGCCCTGCAAGGAATACCAGATCAATTTAAAGCTTGAAATCAAGTAGTTACAGGATTTAAATCCATATTTTGGTGGGTGACAGTTAATAAAAATGTAGATTAGATAAACCACATCTATTACAACTAACGAGCTTTTCATGAGTTAAAAGAAAAACTCATGTCGGCCCCAGCCCTGAAGCTACCTGACCTGACAAAACTGTTTACACTCTATGTGTCAGAAAGAGAAAAAAATGGCAGTTGGATTTTTAACCCAGACTGTAGGGCTGTGGCCAAGGCCAGTGGCCTATCTCTTAAAACAACTAGATGGGGTTCCAAAGGCTGGCCCCCATGTCTTAGGGCCCTAGCAGCAACGGCCCTGTTAGCACAAGAAGCAGATAAACTAACCCTTAGGCAAAACCTGAATATAAAGGCCCCCCATGCTGTGGTAACTTTAATGACTACCAAAAGACATCATTGGTTAACAAATGCTAGACTAACCAAGTACCAAAGCTTGCTATGTGAAAATCCCCACATATCCATTGAAGTTTGCAATGCCCTAAACCCCACCACCTTGCTCCTGGTATCAAAGAGCCCAGTTGAACAT
>NW_016805922.1:311065-314899 GCF_001698545.2 Rhinopithecus bieti
CATCACATTTTGCCCCTGAATCAGCCTTTCCTTCGGTGGCTATTTAGTCTTTCACCTACCAATCTCCAAACTTTGGAGTTTTCTACTACTATTTTTAATTTAGAATCTACGGCCGGGTGCGGTGGCTCAAGCCTGTAATCCCAGCACTTTGGGAGGCCAAGACGGGCGGATCACGAGGTCAGGAGATCGAGACCATCCTGGCTAACACGGTGAAACCCCGTCTCTACTAAAAAATCCAAAAAACTAGCCAGGTGAGGTGGCGGGCGCCTGTAGTCCCAGCTACTCTGGAGGCTGAGGCAGGAGAATGGCCTAAACCCGGGAGGCGGAGCTTGCAGTGAGCTGAGATCCGGCCACTGCACCCCAGCCTGGGCAACAGAGCGACACTCTGTCTCCAAAAAAAAAAAAGAAAAAGAATCTAAATATGCACACACTTTTCCATAAAATGGATCATCATGTTCCTTTTCTGCCCCATTCCCACCCAAGTGCAAGCCTCTATCACTTCAGACCTAGATTGCTAAAGTAGCTTCCTAGCGGGGCTCTCAGCTTCTAGGCTCTTTCTGCTTTAATATCACTGCACACTACTTCAAATTTATCTTACTCAAATCCTGTTTTCATGTCCCTTTCCACATTCCAAATCCATATTATCTTCTAGCGGCTTAGAGTAGCTTTTCCCAAAGTATGTTATGTGAAACTTTAGTTCCATGGTAGATTAATAGGTGTTAAGTAAAAACTGACATTGTGATCAAATGCCAGAATTGACAAAGTTATAAACCATTTCTTTCCTGCAGGATGATTCATAACTTTGAAGTATTCATATGCCGTAGTATGCAGTATTTTCCAAGACATGAATTTTCACAGAGCCTGTTTTGGTGGAGTATTTAATTGTCCTAGGTCTTCATAAACTACATTTTGTGTCTTAGTCTATTTTGAGTTGCTATAACCACAAACTGGGTAACTTGTAAATAATTGAAATTTATTTGACTCATGGTTCTTGAGGCTGGAAAGTCTAAGAGCATGGCACTGGCATCTGGTGACGGCCTTCCTGTTGCATTATCCCATGGCAGAAGGGGGAATGGTAAGCAAGCATGCAAGACACAGAGAGAAAATTGGGCCAAACTTATCCTTTTTATCAGGAACCCAATCCAGTAATAACAGTATTAATGTATTCATGAGGGATTCTTTAATCACCTGTTTATCATCCTACATCTTAATCTCATCAAATTAAGACAGCATACTAAGATGCAAATGCCTGGTTGAAATGGATCAAATATTCCATCTGCACGTTAAACAAAAGCAGTTGTTATGCTTGTGCACATGGTAGGCCAGAGGCCCAGATTGTCCCCTTTCCACTAAGGAGGTCCTCCAATCGACGAGGCGTGGGCTGCATGGTAGCTCTTTTCCAGGATTCTACAGCCTGGAATAATAAGTCATGCCAGGCTCTCTCTGCTGTATCCCAAAGTCTGGCACCCTGTAGGTCAGCCCCAGAGGGCCATCCAGCCTCCATCTCCCAACACGAAATTCACTTCGTGTCTCTCACGACAGGGAGGAAACTTAGCATTCCTTGGAGACCTGAAGGGATGCGATGAGCTTAAGAATTTTCAAGAGCTTGTCAATCAGTCAGCCCTTATTCATCCCCAAGTGGATGTGTGGTGGTATTGTGGTGGACCTTTACTGGGCACTCTGCTGAATAACTGGAGTGGCACTTGTGCTTTAGTCCATTTGGCTATCCCTTTCACCCTGGCATTTCATCAACCAGAGGAAAAAAAAATAAGACATCGTAAAGCGAGAGAAGCCCCTTAAAGGTCTCAACTCTCACATCTATTTAGATGCAATTGGAGCCCTGCAAGGAATACCAGATCAATTTAAAGCTTGAAATCAAGTAGTTACAGGATTTAAATCCATATTTTGGTGGGTGACAGTTAATAAAATGTAGATTAGATAAACCACATCTATTACAACTAACGAGCTTTTCATGAGTTAAAAGAAAACTCATGTCGGCCCCAGCCCTGAAGCTACCTGACCTGACAAAACTGTTTACACTCTATGTGTCAGAAAGAGAAAAAAATGGCAGTTGGATTTTAACCCAGACTGTAGGGCTGTGGCCAAGGCCAGTGGCCTATCTCTTAAAACAACTAGATGGGGTTCCAAAGGCTGGCCCCATGTCTTAGGGCCCTAGCAGCAACGGCCCTGTTAGCACAAGAAGCAGATAAACTAACCCTTAGGCAAAACCTGAATATAAAGGCCCCCCATGCTGTGGTAACTTTAATGACTACCAAAAGACATCATTGGTTAACAAATGCTAGACTAACCAAGTACCAAAGCTTGCTATGTGAAAATCCCCACATATCCATTGAAGTTTGCAATGCCCTAAACCCCACCACCTTGCTCCTGGTATCAAAGAGCCCAGTTGAACATAACTGTGTAGAGGTGTTGGACTCAGTTTATTCTAGCAGGCCCAGCGTCCTAGACCATCCTTAAACATCAGTAGACTGTGAACAGTATGTGGATGGGAGCAGCTTTGCCAACCCTGCAAGTGACTCTGAAGAAGACAACAAGCCCTAGTCACACCCGGAAGCTGACTGGTCCACGCACGGCTGAAACATGAGGAAACTCATCACGGGACTCATTTTCCTTAAAATTTGGACTTGTACAGTAAGGACTTCAACTGACTTTCCTCAGTCTAAGGACTGTTCCCAGTGTATACATCAAGTCACTGAAGTAGGACAAAAGATTGCTACAGTCCTATTATTTTATGGTTATTATAAGCATACCAGGACTCTGAAAGAAACTTGTTTGTGTAATGCTATTCTATCCAAGGTGTGTAGCCCAGTCTCTAAATGTTATGTGTGTGGAAGAACTGTAATAGGAGATCAGTGGCCATAAGAAGCCTGAGAATTAGTGCCTACAGACCCAGTTCCTGATGAATTCCTGGCCCTAAAGAATCACCCTGATCATTTCTAGGTTCTAAAAGTCTCAATTATTGGACAATATTATATTCTGGAATAGTTTAAACATTATCTGTGTAAAAGGAAAGAATTCACTCTTTCTGTAGGATGACTTAGTTGGCTAGGGCAAAAACGGTATAATGGTACTACAAAAACAGTTACATGGTGGAGTTCAAACCATACAGATACAAATCCATTCAGTAAATTTCCAAAGTTGCAGACTGTTTGGGCCCACCCAGAATCCGACCTGGACTGGATGGCCCCCACTGGGCTATACTGGATATGTAGACATAGAGCCTATGCTAAGCTGCCTGACCAGTGGACAGGTAGTTGTGTTATTTGCACTATTAAACCATCTGTCTTCCTACTGCCCATAAAAACAGGTGAACTCCTGGGCTTCCCTGTCTGTGCTTCCCGTGAAAAGCAAAATGTAGCCATAGGTAATTAAAAAGATGATGAATGGCCTCCTAAAAAAATCATACAATATTATAGGCCTGCCACTTAGGCACAAGATGGCTCATGGGGATACCGGACCCCCATTTACATGCTCAACTGAATCACACGATTGCAAGCTGTTTTAGAAATCATCACTAATAAAACCGGTCAAGCCTTGACTATTCTGGCCCGGCAAGAAACTCAGATAAGAAATGCTATCTATCAAAATAGATTGGCTCTCAACTACTTGCTAGCAGCTGAAAGAGAGGTCTATAAGAAATTTAACTTTACTAATTACTGTTTACACATAGATAATCAAAGGCAAGTAGTTAAAGACATAGTTAGAAATATGACAAAACTGGCACATGGGTCTGTACAAGTGTAGCATGGATTCGACCCTGAAGCCATGTTTAGAAGGTGGTTCCCAGCACCAGGAGGATTTAAAACTCTTATA
>NW_016805922.1:314937-336903 GCF_001698545.2 Rhinopithecus bieti
GGCACAAGATGGCTCATGGGGATACCGGACCCCATTTACATGCTCAACTGAATCACACGATTGCAAGCTGTTTTAGAAATCATCACTAATAAAACCGGTCAAGCCTTGACTATTCTGGCCCGGCAAGAAACTCAGATAAGAAATGCTATCTATCAAAATAGATTGGCTCTCAACTACTTGCTAGCAGCTGAAAGAGAGGTCTATAAGAAATTTAACTTTACTAATTACTGTTTACACATAGATAATCAAAGGCAAGTAGTTAAAGACATAGTTAGAAATATGACAAAACTGGCACATGGGTCTGTACAAGTGTAGCATGGATTCGACCCTGAAGCCATGTTTAGAAGGTGGTTCCCAGCACCAGGAGGATTTAAAACTCTTATAATAGCAATTATAATAGTAATAGAAACCTGCTTACTGCTCCCTTGTTTGCTACCTGTACTTCTTCAAATGATAAAAAGCCTCATCGCTACCTCAGTTCACGAGAATGCGTCAACACAAGTGTACTATATGAATCACTATCAGTCTATCGCACAAGAAGACATAAGTAGCGAAAATAAGAGCGAGAACTCCCACTAAATAAAAAGTGAGAGTCTCAAAGGGGGGAAATGAGGGAAGAGAGAGAGAGACCCTCTCATATTGTTTTATATTGTTTTATGCTCAGAAAAGGAAAGAGAAACAAAACTAAAGGCAGATAGCCTGGTGCCTAGGAACCAGACCCGAAACCAGGCCTGGGACTGCCTGACCTAAGCCTGGTAGTTAAAATTCGACCCCTAACCTAGCAACTGATGTTACCTATAGATTCCAGACATTGTATGGAAAGACGTTGTGAAACCTCCCATTCTGTTCTGTTTCACTGTGACCACTGGTGCTTGCAGCCCCTGTCATGTACCCCCTGGCTTACTCAATCTATCACGGCCCTCTCGCGTGGACCCCTTTAGAGTCGTGAGCCCTTAAAAGGGACAGAAGTTGAGCACTTAAAGAGCTCAGATTTTAAGATGCTAGCCTGCCGATGCTCCCAGCTGATTAAAGCCATTCCCTTCACTATCTCGGTGTCTGAGGGGTTTTGTCCGTGGCTTGTCCTGCTACACTAGTACAACACATATCACACTGTATTATATTTTTCATGTGTCTCTCTACTGCCTCAGCCCTTGGGTGCTCTAGTTTCAGGAATCATGGATTTCCTGTTTATTTCCAATCTCTCTAGCACAGGACCTGGCTGAATAAATGATAATTGAATAGAATTGAAATTAGATTACACAAGTTGCAAGGTATATTCAATCACATTCTTGTTTAAGTTTTTTAAAAAGCTTTATTTTGAAATAATTATAGATTCACAGGAAGTTGCAAAAACAAAATAAATCAACATTCACACACACATTCTAGTTTGACTCTTACAGCAATCATCCTGTGAAGTATTAGTGTTGATATCATGTTAAATGGTATTAATATTAATATTAAAATATTAAAATATGAGGAAACAGAGGCTCAGTATCCTGAGAATTTCTTTGCAGTTGGTGATGCTAAAGGGATGTTTGTGAGGTGATTGCTATTCCTTGCATTTCTTTACCATTTCTGCTATGTTTTCTTCTTGAAGACAAAGCCCAAGTTTTATCCCAGTATGAGGCATAGCAGGTGGGAGACACTCAGTAATTGTTGATTTGAATTTAATTTTCACTTATATATGTTAGAAATTATGTTGAGTACCATTCTAGGGAAATGTTTAAAATTGCTTATAATTAAGTCTACCAAATGTACCCTCATTCTTTTATTATAGATCAGATGCTTACAGAGAGAGAGAAATGGAGAGAAAGCGGGAGAAAGAAAGAAAGGGAGAGAGAGAAATCTTTGAGAAAAGAAAGACATGGGAAATTGCTAGGTAACCCAACCCTGTCTGAAGAGAGAATTGTTTCTTTGTGCCACCACTGGAGAAATGCAGGACTGTTACGTGAGGAGCAGTTTTGCTTTTTGTGTATCAGGTAAGGCAGAAAGGAGAGGAGTAAGGCTCAAGACAAGGAGGAATTAGAAGGGGCCAAGTGATTGAAATCAACAAAGGGAACAGACCAAGAAATATGAGAAATCGAGAGGAAGGAAAGGCTGAGAGGGTGTAATGTTGATAGCATTTTAAAGGGAGTAGGGAATGCAAAGTGACCTGCTGTGAAGGAGCCCTAAGATACCATCTGAATTCTTTTTCCTGTGAGATACTTTCTCTTGAAAAAGATTCTCAGCATCCAACCCTAAACACCACTACAGCATTTTTTGGGTGTAGTTACTTTTAACAAGTTACATAGCTTTATACCAGGGAGTCTGATGGTTTTATCATTGTTTGCATTCTTCCTTTCCAAGGGTAATAACAAGCTTTAAAAAGTAGACTATAATTTCAATTTAATAATTTGATTAATCTTTGATAATATTCTGGTCTTTCTAAAACTAAAATGTGCTGAGTCATTCTGTCAAGAAGCTAGGGTAATTTTTTCCCCTGCCATTGTGGTTGTGAATGTTGGTAAGGAATTACCTATATGCAAGAAACATCTCTTGGTATAGTGGGTTCCATATCATGTTTTAAGCTAATATGATTTTCTAATGTGGAGCCACTTGAGTCTGAATAAAAATGACAGCTACGGGAACAAATTGTCATATTCTCCTTGCAGCAAGTTCCATTTGCTCACGAATCTGTTGTTATTGAAGAAGCGTTTAGTTGTAGGTAAATGACCCTTGCCTTCTGTCTTTAATTGAAACTCAGCCTGCCACAGTTAATATGTTTCATGAGTCAGTAAAGCTTGGAAGAAAATCCTAATGTGTTTTTAAAAGCAAAGGAAAAAAATTAATTGGTTTCAGCACACATTTTTCTATGCAAACAGTTCCTTGCTTTTATATAGAAAAAACTCTCTTGACATTCTTTTTTTTGCATAATCTTCTGCACTGTCTCATCAGTATCTGTTCAGTTGCACATAGTTGTGTTTTGAGAAGAAGAAACCTTTGGTCTATTTGGAAGGCAGTGTGAAACCTATAATCACTCTCTAACCATGGAATTTGGGCTTGATCTGTATACTAGGAGAGGAGATACAAGATAACCTCACTGAGGCTGGGGGCAGTGGCTCATGCCTGCAATCCCAGCACTTTGGAAGGCCAAGGCAGGTGGATCACTTGAGGTTAGGAGTTCAAGATCAGCTTGGCCAACATGGTGAAACCCTATCACTACTAAAAATACAAAAATTAGTTAGGTGTGGTGGTGCACATCTGTAATCCCAGCTACTCGGGAGGCTGAGGCACGAGAATTGTTTGAACCTGGGAGGCGAGTTTGCAGTGAGCCAGGATGCCACCACTGCACTCCAGCCTGTGTGACAGAGTGAGATTCCATCTCAAAATAATAATAATAGTAATAACCTCAATGAAAGGGCTTGTACCACATTGAATAACTTTAATATTTCTTAATAGCATTGGACCAGCATAGGCACCTCAGTGACTTGAGATCTTCTTTCATTTTGTAAATTCAAGTTGTATCAATTAGCTATTGCTCTATAACAAATAATCCCACAATTTAGTGGCTTAATTAACAGCAGTGTATTACTTTTCATTATATATATATTTTTTTGAGATAGAGTCTTGCTCTGTCACCCAGCTAGAGTGCAGTGGCGCGATGTCAGCTTACTGCAACCTCTGCCGCCTGGGTTCAAGCGATTCTCCTGCCTCAGCCTCCCAAGTAGCTGGGATTACAGGCGCCCACGACCGCGTCCGGCTGATTTTTGTATTTTTAGTAGAGACGGGGTTTCACCATCTCGGCCTCAGGTGATCCACCCGCCTTGGCCTCCCAAAGTGCTGGGATCACAGACGTGAGCCACCGTGCCTGGCTACTTTCCACTATTTTATGGGGTTTCTGGGTAGTTTTTCTGCTAATTTTGTCTGGGCTCAATTATATGGGTTCATTCATTTGGAATTGTTGTTGGTTAGGGGCTGCGTTCGTTTGGTATAACAGGAATGTCTAGGCCTCTCTCCATGTGGTATTTCATTTTGGGCTTGTTCACACCATGGTGGTCTTGGGCAGGGGCTTCTGAGAATATGAGAGTGAAATCTGCAAGTCCTCTACAACTTATGCAATGTCATTTCTGCCATGTTCTGTCAGTCAAAGCAAGTCTCGAGGCCAACTCAGATTTGAGGAATGGGGAATATACCTCTTGAAAGAAGGAGCTCCAAAACCTTGTGGCCAAGTTTTTTTAGTCTACCATATGACTAATTATCTAGGAGAGAATTATTAGGATATATGTGGCTGGGGTGGGTGGTCATATATGGGTTTTGAGTCTCACATAGTTGCCATCTGAGCCAGCCAATTCAGCTGAGTCTAGTATTTATGAGGGTAGCTGGTTCTGTGCGTGCATGCATATATAATTGCGTTCCAAAGTCAGTCCCCATCATATGGCTCCAAGCTTCATCTCTTCATCTTTAAAGTAGGAATAGTAATAGTGCCTCTTACATAAATTGTGAGGATTAAATAAGAGAGAGAATGTGTAGAAAGTGCTTCGCAGTTCCTGGCATTTGGTAGGTATTCAAATGAATGATAGCTAATTTTACTTTTAAATTTTCTTATTTTAAATTCTTAGCTATTTGTGTGTGTTTGTTTTATAAGCAATCCACATTCCTTGCAGAAAAATTGGAAAATATGGAAAAGCAGAAAGAGGGAAAAAAGCTAATTTCAAGTTACTCAATATCTTACTGCCCAGATTTAGTTACTATCAATCTTTTGGTGAAATCCATTTATAGTTGTTAAAACAAACTAAATGTAGTCTGAGAAGGACTCTGTACTTCTATATTTGAGTCCTTTTGGATGAACCGTAACCTAGCTTAATAGTCAGACAAAATTGAAAACCTAACTTAGTAGTATGTGCCTGTAACAATAGCTGAGTGTTGGCCAATCCCAGCAGCCATAACTTAACCACTCATTGACTGCTGAATGTTCAAACTCCATTCAAATAAGGCAAATGCTGAACTATAACCAATCTCACTGTTTCTGTACCTCACTTCTGTTTCCTGTACGTCACTTTGCCTTTTTTATCTATAAATTTGTTCTGACCACAAGCCACCCATGGAGTCTCTGTGAGTCCACTGTGATTCTGGGGGCTGCCTGATTCACAAATCATTCATTGCTCAATTAAACTCCTTTAAATTTAATTTGGCTGAAGTTTTTCTTTTATCAGATGATGTCAGAAGTGGGATCTGAAGTGGAGCTTCTAGTGACCCCCAGGAGCGCTGAGTGAACGTGCAAAGTACCTCTAGGACCCACTTGTGTCCATTGATCTCTCAGAGTGGCTGGGGATCGTGGGTAGGCTCCCTCTCGGATTTTGGAGCTCCATGGATTTGTGTTTTAAGCTCTCCGAGTTTCTTTGAGCAAATTTCTGATCAAACTGGGTTTGGAGTCACAACAGAAACTGGACTGGGTCCAGGAACGGATTTGATCTGCGAATTAACTGGCTTGGATGCAAGTTAGAGGACGCTCATATCTGACTGGGTTAGAAAGGAACTGGTAGTAAGCAGTAATATTGCAGGGGTTATGAAATTTGGCTTTTGGAAATTCACAGGGATTTTGTGTTCTACCCCTTTGTTTCATTTTCTTACACACTTAGGTAGGAAAAATCATTGGCTAAGTTATCTAAGAAAATCTGAGTAAAGTCAATATTTTAGGTAAAAATGGGATCCTTAATTTCTGGAAAACTGAGTTCCTTCTGGCTTACACATTAGGCCTGGGAGGCAGCGAGGTCTTACCGAAATGGCAAAATCTTACTAAAGATAAGTTGCAGTGGAACATCCCGAATGAACAATAATGCATTGAAGTACATTTAAAAATGAGGGCTTTTGGTAAAGTCCCTTTTGACTAAGAATGGGTTTGGCACTGTGGAATGTCAACTGCTCTTCTCTTTGGAATAATCTGCCTTGCAGTCTTTGCTGATGGCTGTGGGTGACAGGATTAGGCATATACAGGATCGTGGGACATGGGGAGCTTTTTCCTCCCACCCAAAAAAGGGAAAACTTGAGAGCTGATGGGACTGCTGCTAACACGTGGCCACCTGAACTTTTCAGTGTTGCTGAAATGAATGGGTCTTGCTCTGGCCTCCCTGAGCTCTTCACTTTCCACACTCTGCCACAGGCAATACTTGCTTTTTTCTTCTTTTCCTTTCCTATCTTTTCTGTTATTCAGGGTGACCATCTTAACCAGAGACCATATGTTGAAATTTCTAGTCAGAAGTTGGATTAAAGATGAGGGGCCCATCTGAGGGCAAATTTAAGCCTTGCTGGTTTGATATTGGGTGCTAAGCAGAGTGGCTAATGTCTATGTTTTATCACACATATTTTGCTATGGCCAGAACAAGAAAAGATCATTTTCCTTTATGATGTGGCTTGGCCCTCAGTGCGATGGTACAGCAAGCTGGGTCACTGGGGCCCCTCAGGGAAAGGGAACCCAGAAGCCTGGCATGCTGGCAAAAGGGTAAGAATTTCTTACCAGTCAGATTTTCTGGCTTCTCTCTCTCTGTGCAAATGGTTGAATAAGTGGTAAAAATCACTGTTTATCTCCTTTGTAAAGTTTTAATTAATGAAAAAAAGAATTCTGAGGCTAGTCTTAAGCCAATGTATTTTGTGCTGTGAATTCATTTTTCTCTGTCGAGGGGAACCTTAGGATAAAACGTGGGCTTAGGACCCCATAAGCTAGCTGATCAAGATGGCCCAACAAGCTGGTCCGTAACAAACTTTGCTGCAGGTCCCTGAAACAAACAAACAAAAAAACTGGATGGGGTCTCCATCTTGTTTTATGTCCTTGAGAGCTTCACCTTGTAAGCATGTGGCAGTACTTTCTCTTGGTCTCTGCCTTCCAGAGAACAGGAATTTTAGGGTTTATGTCATAGTTAGCTCTAAAAATTATCTTGAGTAGTTAAAAGCCTTTGCAAGTTCAAAATTAACTACCCTAGATTCCCTCTGGGAAGAACCATAGCGACTGCCCCATGCTGTAGCTCGGTAGCTAAGGTTCTGCTCTTTCACACTGGTGATTGGGGTTTGAGCCCCTGGTTGGGAAGTAAGTCCTTTCTGGTTTAACATCTGCATGACCTTGTCTATTCTCTTTTCTTCCATAGACTATTTTAAATTTTCCTTTCTCTGAGCACCTGGGAGGTTACCTTTGGTAAAGTTCAGAAGCCAGAAATACCAGCTGTTTGGCCTGGCTAAAATTGGGTAATAAGAAGTTTTAAAAGGACTTTATTTAAAAGTGCTATGGTTAAAAGTCAGCTTAATTAAAAATGGATATTCAAGCTCTAACAGCCTGGACTCCTTGGGAAAAACAGGAGGCACTAGAGACCCCTATCCTGGCCCTCTTCTTCCAAGGACTCCACCATAAAGCCAATAACCAATTAAGAAACTTAAAATGTGGCAAATGAAAAATCTTACAACTACTGTAGTAATCTTCTGTCTCTGTGTGTAATTACATATGCGTTGTGTGTATATATAAAATAACTAATTAATTGGCTTAAACAAACATAAGTGCTTAAATCAAGTATTTTGAAAGCAAAATAACTGTAATGCCTTTAGTTCATGTAACTTTAGTAATCTTTGGGAAATAAAAACAGCTTTAAAGATTATCAATAAAATAAAGACATTTTATCTAAATTATGCAGGTCAGATACTAGGTTTTTTAAATGCCTTAAGATCATAAATTCTTTGACTTTTGAAAATTGTTCAATTTATTTTGGAGACCTTAAATTCTTTTCTTTTCTTTTTTTTTGGAGACAGAGTCTGGCTCTGTCGCCCAGGCTGGAGTGCTGTGGCGCGATCTCCGCTCACTGCAAGCTCCACCTCCCGGGTTCACGCCATTCTCCTGCCTCAGCCTCCCGAGTAGCTGGGATTACAGGCGCCCGCCACCTCCCCCAGTTAATTTTTGGTATTTTTAGTAGAGACGGAGTTTCACCACGTTAGCCAGGATGGTCTTGATCTTCTGACCTTGTGATCCACCCACCTTGGCCTCCCAAAGTGCTGGGATTACAGGCGTGAACCACCGTGCCTGGCCCAAAAGGGGGAATTTTTTTAAACAAAATTATGGGAGGCCATTATTTTGGACTGAGCTCTTGCGCTAGGCCCTGACAAACCAAACCAAACTAAAATGGAGTCACTCGTGCTAAATGTGGCATAATCAAACTAAGGCTTTAAGGAAACAGATCCTACAAGAGATCAGGTTTTGTCTTTTTCCTGTAAACAGGATGTTCCAGCATAGGGAGGTACCTTCTACTCAGTCTGTATTCTCTCCTTGAAAAACCCACTGCTCTACTGTTTCCCAGTGGGTTTCAAAACCACATAAATACATTTATATTAGTGATAGTAGTATCAACCTCAATGACTGAGGTTTTGGTCATTTTCTCAAATTTGAGAAAATGACCAAAAGGGGGGAACTGTTAAAGCAAACTGAATGTGGCCTTAGAAGGACTCTGTACTTCTATGTTTGAGTCCTTGTGGATGAACTCTAACCTACCTTAATAGTCAGACAAAATTGAAAACCTAACTTAGTAGTATGCGCCTGTAACAATAGTTGAGTGTTGGCCAATCCCAGTGGCCATACTTCAACCACTCATAGACTGCTGAATGTTCAGACTCCATTCAAATAAAACAAACTCTGAACTGTAACCAGTCTCACTGTTTCTGTACCTCACTTCTGATTCCTGTACATCACTTTACCTTTTTGGTCTATAAATTTGTTCTGACCATGAGGCACCCCGGAATCTCCGTGAATCTGCTGTGATTCTGGGTGCTGCCCAATTCGCAAGTCATTCATTGCTCAATTAAACTCTTTTAAATTTAATTCAGCTGAAGTTTTTCTTTTATCATAGTTTAAACCTTTTTTCAGTGCATATGCATGTATGAATAAGTGTGTGTGTGTGTGTGTGTGTGTGTGTGTGTGTTAGATAGACGGAGAGAGACATTTGTATTTGTAGTTAGATACATTATTTATAAAATTTAATAAAGAAGAAAACCAGAACTGTTCATTACTCTTTACTATCTATACCTTCTCATCCCAGGATTTGTTTAGGGCACAGAGACTGCATTGTTAAGTAGTATCTGATTCGCAGCCTACCATTTTAGTTTTCCCTGGATCCCAGAGATCAAGGCACCAGCTCATACCTGCTACTGGACCTGAATCTTCCAGAGTGAGTTTAGAAAACTCTAGGCCCTTGAGATGTTCTGAGAAAGAAGAGTTCCTTGTCAAATAAATTAGAGAAATGCTGCATATTCCCTGCCAGTCTTTGAGAATCACAGATACCAATTGGTATATTCAAGGCTCTGATATGTCATGTGGTAAAGAATCTTATTTCACTTTAACATAGTATTTTCCAAATTTAAGTGAAGTCTTCCTTTAATTTTATTTTGAAAAGTAATACACAGTAAAATTAGCTTTTTTTGGTGTATAGTTCCATAAAATTGCACACATACATAGATTCATGTAATGACCACCACAGTCAAGATAGAGAACAGTTTCATTCCACCCCAAAACTCCTTGTACCGTCCCCCTATAGTCAGCACCCCCCTCTTTCTACCTCTGGCAACTATGAATGTGTTCTCTATCACAATAATTTTCTTTTTTTCCAATAATGTCATATTTTGGACATATAGATGGAATCATACACTATGTAGTCTTTGTAACTATCTTTTTTTTTCACTCAGGGAATGCCTTCGGGACATGTCTGTGTTGTATGTATGAATAGTTAGGTCTTTTTTGTTGCTGAGTCATATTCCATGGTGTGAATATACCAAAATTTACTTACCCTGTTGAAGGATATTTCTAGGCTTTGGTGAGTATGAATAGAGCTGCTAGAAACATTCACGTACAGGTGTTTGTGTGAACTTAAATTTTCACTTCTCTGAGGAATGGGATTGTTGGGCCATATGGTAAGTGTATGTAAACAAACTAGTTTTTACTTGTTTTAATCTATTAAGATGGTGGTTCCCAACTTTTATGGTACCAGGGACTGGTTTTGTGGAAGACAATTTTTCCATGGATGGTGGGGGGTGGCGGGGAGATGGTCTCAGGATGAAGCTGTTCCACCCTAGATCATCAGGCATTAGGTTCTCGTAAGGAGCACGCAACCTGCATCCCTTGCATGTGCAGTTCACAATAGGGTTCACAGTCCTGTGATAATCTAATGCCACGCGTATCTAATAGGAGGTGGAGCTCAGGTGGTAATGCTCCCTTACCCACCACTCTTCTCCTGCTGTGCAGCCCTGTTGCTAATAGGCCACGGGGACCGGTACCAGTTCGCCGTCCAGGGGATTATAGATGTGAGCCATGGCACCTGGCCCTGGCTTTATTTTCAAAAGCTTTAAGCCCTCAGGGGACTATTGAGGGCACTTGCACATGGCCAAAATAAGTGAGGGTAAGGGGGTTGAAGAGAGAGAGTCTCCCTCAGACTAGCAAAGATTCCACTGCTCTGGGCAGAGAAAGGGGGTAGCAGGGGGAAGGAGGAAAGAGGAGGTGTGATGAAAGCAGAGATACAGCCAGCCCCAGTGAGAGAGGCCCTGTGCCCTGCTTTCTGGGTGGAGCCCTGGGGAGCAGAAAGGACATGACTGGGTAGTAAGCCAGTAGATTCTGGGTTCCCATTGTGGCCCAGAAAGGGTGCTGGGCTGGAGGTGAGGGACATATCGGTGGTGATGAGTGAGGACTGGTGCCTATGGGCCAGACAAGGTGATGAAATTGTCTAACAATTTCAACAGGCAACTGCATGGATAGACAACAGCAAGGACCAGCATACACCCCTCTCCCTCCCATGATTCTCCATAAACACCCAGAACCTGGAGGCATTCCCTGAAAGTGGGCAGAAGATTTCAAATTAGCTGAGGTTACATATTTGCCACTCTGGTCAGATAGGGGCTAAAAATGAAATTGAAATATTGTATTTTGTGTACAACTATGCAGTAGATTGAGAACCATAACCAGCACCTGTAGAAAGCATATAGCCTGTGTCCATAGGTGGGCACCACAATATGTTTACTGAATCTGAATCCAGATGTTGTTGAGCCTTTGAATATGTCCAATGTCTTGCTTGATGTGTGAGGCCTGATAGAGTCACTCCCTGTATCAGTGGTTTTCAAGTGTGGTCCCTGGACCAGCAGCATCAGCATCTGAGGGAACTTGTTAGAAATGCACATTCTCAGGCCTTGTCTTGGAGTGACTGAATTGGAAAGTGTCTCCGGTCTTTCTGATGCATACTAGAGTGAGAACCTCCCTTCTGCATCACTTATGTTTTCTATTCTTACACTCTCAGTTTCTCAGACTTATTCTCAGATTTAAATAGCCAACTTACTGATTGACACTTGACCAACTTTAGCTTTGGGCCAGCCACACATTTTAAGCTTTTACTATGAAGACAGGAGACAGCTTCTGATTTTACCCAGAGATTTCGGCATAGCTATCCCAGTTTCATTGAGGATCTAGTTTCTGGAAGGAAAACAGTGAGATGGGAAGAAGACCCTTTAGTAAATGAGAAGGAATTGCAGGCAAACATGATCTTAAAAACCTTTACCAAATCTCCATGGAGCTGGTGAACTTCAGAGGGAATGATTTTGTAGCCAGGCCAGCTCCTAGGGAAATTTATGGCCGAAACATTTCCCTGTTTCTGGGTCAGGAAGTGATAGCACACAGATGGAATTTACAATGGGAGCGTGAATGGAGTCTACGTTAGCCGGTGGCCCCTCCAAGGCTGCAGAGCAAAGGCCCTTTTCACTGGCCCTATTCACATATAATGAGTGCTCCCCAGGCTCTCGGAAGAACGCGGCTGCTGGCTGGCCCCTTTTTTCTTTTTCCTCGACTGCTTTCACTTTTCAGAGGGCTGCCCTGTTGCGGTCCACTTGGGATTGGTGTGAGCCTTGATTTGGCAGGAGAAAGGAAGAAGTACACGGTGGCCTACAAAATTGAATTGCTCTGCCTCCCTGGCCCCTTTCCTTGAATAATAGGCCTTTGTGCTTTGAAATGCAGGGAAGTCCCAGTTTCTCAGGCTTTTAAAAAACTCAGACCTTCTTCCAACCTCCTCTCCCGCCTTAAGATGCTTAGCAGGGAGTAGTTAAGGGGGCAGAACAATTATTAAATCAACTATTTCTTTAATGTTAGAAATTGCTTGGGTAGTTGGTTTCTAAACAATATATGTGATGCATTCCTTCAGATGGACAAAATATTGGCTCAACTTAAAATCCAGCTTAAAAAATTATATGAGAAATTGCTATATTAATTTTTTTTTTTTTTTTGAGATGGAGTCTCACTCTGTCACCAGGCTGGAGTGCAGTGGTGCGATCTCGGCTCTCTGCAACCTCTGCCTCTTAGGTTCAAGCCATTCTCCTGCCTCAGCCTCTTGAGTAGCTGGGACTACAGGTGTGCACCACCACATCCAGCTAATTTTTTTGTATTTTTAGTAGAGATGGAATTTCACCATGTTGTCCAGGATGGTCCCAGTCTCCCCACCTTGTGATCTGCCCGCCTGGGCCTCCCAATGTGCTGGGATTACAGGCATGAGCCACTGTGCCCGGCCTATTAATTTTTTTTTTTAAACCAACAAGGCTGGGTGTGGTNCTGCAACCTCTGCCTCTTAGGTTCAAGCCATTCTCCTGCCTCAGCCTCTTGAGTAGCTGGGACTACAGGTGTGCACCACCACATCCAGCTAATTTTTTTGTATTTTAGTAGAGATGGAATTTCACCATGTTGTCCAGGATGGTCCCAGTCTCCCCACCTTGTGATCTGCCCGCCTGGGCCTCCCAATGTGCTGGGATTACAGGCATGAGCCACTGTGCCCGGCCTATTAATTTTTTTTTTTAAACCAACAAGGCTGGGTGTGGTGGCTCACACCTGTAATCCCAGCACTTTGGGAGGCCAAGGCGGGTGGATCTCTTGAGGCCAGGAGTTCAAGACCGCCTGGACATGGTGAAACCTGGTCTCCACTGAAAATACAAAAATTAGCCAGGTGTGGTGCTGTGTGCCTGTCATCCAGCAACTCGGATGGCTGAGGCATAAGAACTTCTTGAACCCAAGAGACGGAGGTTCCAATGAGCTAAGATCGTGCCACTGCACTCCAGCCTGGGTGACAGAGGGACACTCTGTCTCAAAAAAATAAAATAAAATAAAATAATAAAAAATAAATAAATACAATAAAATATTAAAATATTCAACAAAACCAAGCAGTGTTTGACTCTAGCCTGTGACCCACTTTCATGAAGTATTTGACAGAGTAAAATTGCATTGCCAAAGAAGAATTTGGGCTTTGTGGTCTATTGAAATGGGTTTTTGATACTAAATATAGTTTAAGTAATTCATCTCTGTTTTCCCTTCCCTAATTTTATCCTGCATTTTCTGTTCTTTTAAAGGTGTGTGTTAATTGCGTTGCATTCTTTTTTTTAATCTCGAAAGCTAATTTTGTTGAAAAATCATTATCATTTAGGCGCTCCCATTTTCAATGGTTTAAGTGTATTTTGTATATCTTTAATTTTCGTTTCACCATAAAAGATATGATTTCACTCCATGTATTTGGTACATTCTTTTCTTTTTCTTCCCCTTCTCCTTCTCCTTCCCTCTTCTTCCTTCTTTCTTCTTTCTTCTTCCTCCTGTCTCCCATCTCCCATCTCCCTTCTCTCTTCTCTCTTCTTTATTCTTCGAGACAGGGTCTCCCTGTGTTGCCCAGGCTGGTCTCAAACCCACTTGCTGAAGTGATACTCTCGCCTTGGCTTCCCAAAGTGTTGGAATTACAGACATGAGCCACCACACCTGCCCTGGAACATCTTCTCACCTGTTGTGGTCTGCTTAACTTCCACAACTGGATTGGACATCTCTCCTCAGTATTCTCCTATATGTCTTTCACACCATAAAAGATATGATTTCACTCATGTATTTGAATTTTGTACTGTGTGGCAGAAGATGGAAAACATTCTTCCATCAAGGACTGTTATTGAACTCTTTGGCTGAGTTACTCAAGGTCTTGCTATAAAACTATAAACTTCACATAAGAGGTTATTGTCTCCCATTCCCAGCTGCCATTACCCTTCCTTTCGTTTCAAGCCCAGATTTGTGTTTTCTCCTTGTCTCAGTCCACGTGCTCTCTGTGAGGTTCCACTCACAGCTCCAGGACTGGAAGACATGACCCTCACCTGGCCAATCAAATGATCAAGTCCTCTTCCCAGGATGGGAAAGGGAGGCCACAGTGATTGGTTTAAGGAGGGGGGCCGTGGTCCGGCCATAGCCTGCGAAATGCAGCGGGACTTTTCTGGGATTGGTGGGAGAGAGGCAGGGACCCTCTTTCCACCCAAGCTTCAATCTGGGAAAAGGTTGGGTGGGAGGTGCAGCAGCCCAGTTGAAAGCCTTAAGCTGCCGGCAGAGGTTGGGAGCCTTGGAAGAGCCTGGGACTGAATGAAGCCAACCCAGCTGAAGATAGACTGGAGAGGTGGAAACACAGTCCTGATGATGTCATTTGAAACCTGGTGTGAGGCCAGGCCTACCAGACCAGCCTGACCAGTATAGTTTTTTGAGCCAATAAATCTCCATAGTGCTTATGCCAATTTAGTTGGGTTTCCTGTTACTTTCAATATAAGAGACTTTTTGATAACACTTGTCATGCCAAGGCTGGTCTGGAGTTCAAATGTGCTGGGAATTTGCCAAGATGAGGCTCCAGGCACTGAGAATGAAGCTGAAGTCTGGTTATCAGAACCTGGGCTCCAGTGCCAGTTCCCCTCCCTGGCCTCTGCCCAGAGAAGGAGTGCCCCGTTGCTGGTTTCTGTAGAGGGGTGCTGAAGCTGCCTACAGCCTTGCTTTCCCGGGTCAAGTCTGTTCTGAGAACTGCGAGCAGGACTGGACTTGGAGCCCTCCAGCACTGGGGAGAGGAGGGCAGGCTGGAAACATATTGTGAGGGGACTATAGCAAGACAAAAAACCCACCTGGTATGACATCTCTTTCATTACAGGGACTTTTCCCTGCTCTCTTTCTCAGTTTGCCCATGAGAGCAGGGAATATGTCTACTTTGGGTCTCTGTCCCGAACATTCTTTTCTTTTTCTTCCCCTTCTCCTTCTCCTTCCCTCTTCTTCCTTCTTTCTTCTTTCTTCTTCCTCCTGTCTCCCATCTCCCATCTCCCTTCTCTCTTCTCTCTTCTTTATTCCTCGAGACAGGGTCTCCTTGTGTTGCCCAGGCTGGTCTCAAACCCACTTGCTGAAGTGATACTCTCGCCTTGGCTTCCCAAAGTGTTAGAATTACAGACATGAGCCACCACACCTGCCCTGGAACATCTTCTCACCCTGTTGTGGTCTGCTTAACTTCCACAACTGGATTGGACATCTCTCCTCAGTATTCTCCTATATGTCTTTACGTAATGATCATCACATTTCTTGTCCCGTATTTTTATTCATTCATTCAATAACTATTTATCAAGTGCTATTCCAGGCACTGGTGGTACAGCAGTGAACAAGACAGACAAAAGTCTCTGCCCTAAAGGAGTTATGTTCTAATAGGCACATGTATGCAATAAACAAAATAAATTATAAGCTATTTTCTTTTTCTTTTTAGATGGAGTCTCACTCTGTCATTTAGCCTGGAGTGCAGTGGCATGATCTCGGCTCACTGCAACCTCCGCCTCCTGGGTTTGAGCAATTCTCCCACCTCAGCCTCCCATGTAGCTGGGACTGCAGGCACATGCCACCACACCGGCTAATTTTTGTATTTTAGTAGTGATGGGGTTTCGCCCTATTGGCCGGGCTGGTCTCGAACTCCTGGAGTTCCTCAGGTGATCTGTCCTCCTCAGCCTCCCAAAATGCTGGGATTACAGGCGTGAGCCACCATGCTGGCCAATTATGAGCTATTTTCTTTTTTTCTTTTTCTTTTTTTTTTTTAGACACAGTCTTGCTCTGTTTCCCAGGCTGGAGTGCAGTGGCGCAATCTCGGCTCACTGCAACCTCTGCCTCCCAGGTTCAAGCAATTCTGCTGCCTCAGCCTCTTGAGTACCTGGGATTATAGGTGTGGCTTTTGTTTTTGTATTTTTAGTAGAGGTGGAGTTTCGCTATGTTGACCAGACTGGTCTCGAACTCCTGACCTCAAGTGATCTGCCCATCTCGGCCTCCCAAAGTGCTGGGATTACAGGTGTGGGCCACCACGCCCAGCCAACTATGAGCTACTTTCAAAATAGGTAAGTGTAAAGGGGGAAAACAGAGGATAGGAACTGACAGGGAAAGTGCTTGTAATTTTTAATGGACTTGGAAGTGAAGACTTCATTGAGAAAGTGGCATTTAAGCAAGACTTGAAGAAGCTGAGTGACGGTGCCACATGGGTATGTAGGGAGGGAGAAGGCTTTCCAGGTGAATGCAACAGCAAGTGCAAAGGCCCTTAGGTGGGGGCTTAGTGTTTGAGCAAGGATGCCGGTTTGGGAGGAGTGGAGTAAGCACCTGGGAGAGGAGTGTGGCTGGGGACTTGGGTAGACTGCAGATCACCCCCAGCCTTGAAGATGGGGAGCAATGGAGGCTTTTCAGGAGAGGAGGAACATGACGTATGTTTTTCATTTTATTTATTTATTTTTAGAGACAAAGTCTCACTCTGTCACCCAGGCTGTAGTGCAGTGGCACAAACATAGCTCACTGTAACCTTGAACTCCTGGGCTCAAGTGATTCTCCTGCCTCAGTCTCCTGAATAGCTAGGACTGCATGTGGGTGCCACCACACCTGGCTAATTTTTTTTAATTTTAATTTTTTGAAGAGACAGGGTCTCGCTATGTTGCCCAGGCTAGTCTCCAACTTCTGGCCTCCAGCAGTCCTCCCACCTCAGCCTCCCAAAAGGCTGGGATTACAGGTATGAATCACTGTGCCCAGCCTCATCTTTTTTTTTTTTTGAGACAGAGTCTCGCTCTGTCGCCCAAACTGGAGTGCAGTGGCCTGATCTCAGCTCACTGCAAGCTCTGCCTTTTGGGTTCACGCCATTCTCCTGCCTCAGCCTCCCGAGTAGCTGGGACTACAGGCGCCCGCCACCTCACCCGGCTAGTTTTTTTGTATTTTTTAGTAGAGACGGGGTTTCACCCGGTTAGCCAGGATGGTCTCGATCTCCTGACCTTGTGATCCGCCTGTCTCGGCCTCCCAAAGTGCTGGGATTACAGGCTTGAGCCACCGCGCCCGGCCTGCCTTGTCTATTTTAAAAGAACCTTTGGCTACTCAGGTGAGGATGAACTGTTAAATAATCTCTCTCCCATGCTAATCAGTTCATTTCATAACAGCAGAGACTCTAATTGTGTTGTTCACGACTGCTTCCAGTGACCTACCCAATGTCTGGCTCTGTGAGTTTGTTCAATGAACAAAAGAAGGCCTGAGCATGTGGCTAGACACAGAGATATTCTCTGTCATTGCATGACAGATGTCAAAAATTGAATCTCAGCCAGGTGTGGTGGCTCACACCTGTAATCCCAGCACTTTGGGTGGCCGAGGTGGGCAAATCACTTGAGGTTGGGAGTTCGAGACCAGTGTGGCCAGCAAGGTGAAACTCTGTCTCTACTAAAAATACAAAAAAATTAGCCGGGTGTGGTGGTGGGTGCCTGTAGTCCCAGCTACCTGGGAGGCTGAGGTGGGAGAATCACTTGAATCTGGGAGGCGGAGGTTGCAGTGAGCCAAGATCGCACCATTGTACTTCAGCCTGGGTGACAGAGCAAGACTCTGTCTCAAAAAGCCAACCAACAAACAAAAACCAACAAAAAAACCCCAAAGAACAAAACAAAATTGAATCTCAGCTAATTGTCAATTTTTCAGAGTAATGAAAGAAAGCTGTGGTCGTCTGTATGCACAGACGATTGTGCAGATTAGATGTAAAAGTTATAACATTTGCTAAACTTTCAGTTACTAGTCCAGCTGAACTCTATGCATTGGCAAGTGGATGCATTAGCACACATGTAAAGTATTTTAGAAATAGTAGAGTGTTACAGTTACTCTCTGTTCAATCCTATCAGCAGAGATTTGACACAGAAAATATTTCTGGTATTACAGTAGGGTAGGTTATGGCAATGCATGAGTGCTCCCTGACCCTACCCCCACATCCCCCAACCCCAGCATCATTAATTTTAGGAAACCCTTTATAGCAGGGGAAGACAACCTGTGGTCTGCAGGCCAAACGCAGCCTGTGGCCTGTTTTCATACAGCCTGTAAGTTCTAAGAAGGGCTTTTACATATTTGAATAGTTGAGAAAAAGTCAAAGGAAGAATAACATTTTGTGACATGTGAAAATGATACAGAATTCAGATTTTAGTGTCCATAAATAGAGTTTTATTTGGGTACAGCCACACCCATTCATTGGATATATTGATGGCTGCTTTTGTACTACAACTGCAGAGCTGCGTGGTTGCGACAGACTTGATGGCTTGTAAAGCTCAAAATATTTACTAGCTGGCTCTTTGCAGAAAAAGTTGGCTGACCTCTATTTTACAGTAATGCCAAAGTTTCCTTCCCAAGTCGTCCCGAATAGTTTATATTTTATCAGTGTGCACTTTTTCCTGAAGTACATTACCTTGCACTTTACATGTATTGGAATTTATCAGCCTCTTTTCTGCATATTCCTACCTCTTCACGATTATCTAACTAGAGTTTATTACAATTAGCTATTAACCATCTGGAAATTCAGGTGTCCTTTGTAAACCTGGAAATGTCACTGTATGTATCATTTTTTTGAACTGGAGTCTTGCTCTGTCACTGAGGCTGGAGTGCAGTGGTGATCATGGCTCCCTGCAGCCTCGACCTCCCATGTTCAAGCAATCCTCCCACTGTAGTTTTCTGAGTAGCTGGGACTACAGGTGTGTGCCCTCACATCTGGCTAATTTTTAAATTTTTGTAGAGATGGGGGTCTCACTATGTTGCCCAGGCTGGTCTTGAACTCCTGGGCTCAAGCGATCCTCTTGCCTTGGCCTCCCAAAGTGTTGGGATTACAGCTCTGAGCCACCACGCCTGGCTGACCTGTAGTTTTATCTTGATTCCTTTCAAATTTAGGTGAATGACATTGGTCCTAATTTCTTGGATTCTCTCTGAAAGCACAGGGTTGGAGGCTACTCTCTAAAGCAGTGTAATGTTAGGGAGATGTCCTGGATGTGGCAGTCAAACTGAGCAGGAAGGGGTATTATTGTCAAGGTTATCTGAAGTACATAGAGGAAAGGAGGAAAGAGGGTAGTGGAGGTGACAGAGAAATAGGGATCAGAGGCTACCTCAGTATTTACTTTTGCTTAAGGAGACACTCCAAAAGTTAGTAGCTTAATACAACACTCTATTGCTCCTCTTAGTTCTGTCATTTGACTAGGCAATTCTGCTGGTCTCACCCAAGTTCCCTCATGGGTGCTCAGCCAGGATACTAGGAGGGCTGGGTCTCACCCCACATGGTTTCTCATCATTCACTTGTCTTGCCTGGTCTTATACAGCAAGTGGGTCCCCGAAAGGAGCATCCCAAGGGGACAAGCCTGAACGTGGAAGCACTTATCTGGCCTCTGTTTGAACTGCACTTGCTAATGTTCCATTGGCCAAAGCAAAGTCATATGGCCAAGCCCAGAGTCAGTGTGGGAGAGAACCACATATGAGGAGAGAACCACATATGAGGATGTGAATGCAAGGTTCACTGGGAAACATCCAGAGAGGCTCAGAGATCCTGGTTTCTAAACCCATTGAAAGAGTGGGGCATCGGCCGGGCGCGGTGGCTCAAGCCTGTAATCCCAGCACTTTGGGAGGCCGAGACAGGCGGATCACGAGGTCAGGAGATCAAGACCATCCTGGCTAATGCGGTGAAACCCCGACTCTACTAAAATACGAAGAAAACTAGCCGGGCGAGGTGGCTGGCACCTGTAGTCCCAGCTACACGGGAGGCTGAGGCAGGAGAATGACGTAAACCCGGGAGGCGGAGCTGGCAGTGAGCTGAGATCCGGTCACTGCACTCCAGCCTGGACGACAGAGCGAGACTCCGTCTCAAAAAAAAAAAAAAAAAAAAAAAAAAGAAAGAGTGGGGCAAAGGTGTACATGATGGATGGGCTGTAGGGTTGGGATGGGGTGGAGGAGAGGCCAGGTCAAGAATGTTGACCACATTCCTGCAATCTAGTTGAATAGCTTCATCCCTTGGTAGAGCCAAGGAATCACCGAGGAGACCATAATTCCCCATCATTTCCATCAGCCTCTGCTTCCTTTTATAGAAATACTTGGTGTCATCGCAGTCTTATTTAAGGTGCTGTGCAAACATGGTTTCAGCACAAGTCCCCAAGCTGAATCTCCAACTGGACTGCTGCTTTCTAGTTCCACCTATATTCACATTTTGGAATTGCCACTGACCCTGTAAATAAGAGGAAATGAGATCTAGTTAATCACATGGGCCCTCAGTGATGATTGCTACCTTTGTTAAATGCTCATAAAAATATCTGGCAGGCCCTCTTCTCTGCACTGTAGTTCTCCTTCTAGCTCTTTATTGTCCTTGGTCTTGGGAGTCATATCAGTGCCCTTCTGATTATTTTGTTTTTCAAAGTGAAAACTTGACACATTATTTTTCTTGGCTTTATAAATGTTATATGCTTGTTTTAAAACATCCAAACAACACAGACCAATGTAAAGAAGAGTGTAAAAACCTATTGAAAGTTCACCACCCAGAGGATACCACTGTTGATATGTTCATGAACATCCTTCAGTTGTCCCTCAGTGAACATATGTGCACACATGCAACAAATGGGATGGTGCTGTGGCCTGTTTTTTTGAGACAGAGTCTAGCTCTGTCGACCAAACTGGAGCTCAGTGGTATGATCTCAGCTCACTGTAACTTACTCCTCCCGGGTTCAAGTATTTCTCTTGCCTCAGCCTCTCAAGTAGCTGGGATTACAGGCATGCACCACCATGTCCAGCTAATTTTTGTATTTTTAGAGAGACGGGGTTTCACCATATTGGCCAGGCTGGTCTCGAACTCCTGACCTTAGGTGATCCACCCCCTTTGGCCTCCCAAAGTGTTGGGATTACAGGCGTGAGCCACCGTGCCCGGCCTGTGGCCTAACTTTTTGAACCCCATTTTATGAATGTGCAAATTTGTTCAATCCCACATTTGCGGATACATGGGTTGTTTCTAACTTTTGCAATTCTGATTAAGTAATTTTTGATTCTCTGATTTTAAATATGCCCCTGAGGTTTTCCTGTTTTCTCTGTCTGGAATCTATTCCTATTTTGCCAAAGATGCCATCTGCGTAGGCTTTCTTTTCTTTGTTTTTTTGTTTTTTTTTTGGTCTCAGCAGCTTTCATCATGGACATACATTTTGTTCAGGACTTCTAACAGTACTCCTATTATAAATGGTTTTCAAGTAATGTGTGATAGACTTTTAAAAGCTTATTTTAATCTTCTCTTTAAATAGAGTATGCATTTGGTTGACTAAACATTCACCTGTGTAGCTGGGTGGTAGGTTCCTGGGCTGCTCTCTCCCTCCCATTGTTCAGTCACATTGTGTGTAACCACGGTTACCAGGCTTGGTGTCATTACTTCCTTAAGGTGATTTCATGCCATCAGCATTTCCAGCCCCCAGGACTCCTGGCTGTTCACAGGCTAAACTCCTTTCAGAGGTTTGATGCCCTGGCAGTGCTGGAGTGGGGCAGTCAGTGACAGATCCTAACTGGGCCTGGGCACAGTGGCTCATGCCTGTAATTCCAGCAGTTTAGGAAGCTGAGGTGGGTGGATCGCTTGAGGCCAGGAGTTCAAGACCAGCCTGGCCAACATGGTGAAACCCCATCTCTACTAATAACAACAACAAAAAATAAGCCGGGCATGATGGCGCGTGCCTCTAGTCCCAACTACTCGGGAGGCTGAGGCAGGAGGACTGCTTGAGCCTGAGAGGCTGAGGCTGCAGTGAACCATGATTGCACCACTGTACTTCAGCCTGGGTAACAGAGCAAGACCCTATCTCAAAAAAAAAAAAAAAAAAAAAAAAAAAAAAAAAAAAAAAAGGGTA
>NW_016805922.1:338187-374419 GCF_001698545.2 Rhinopithecus bieti
TTGTATTTTTTAGTAGAGACGGGGTTTCACTGTGTTAGCTAGGATGGTCTCGATCTCCGGACCTTGTGATCCGCCCGCCTCGGCCTCCCAAAGTGCTGAGATTACAGGCTTGAGCCACCGCGCCCGGCCCAACAAAAAATATCTTAAAAAAAAAAAGAGAGGACCTCCTGTGAGGGCTGTGGGTAGCTTCAGCCCCTCCCTGTTACATTGCAGTGTTCGCGTGGAGGTCACACTCTTCTTGAGCTGCCCTCACCAATGACTGAGCACCAGGAGGACACTACAGTCCTGAAGCCTGAGGCTCTTCCTGCTCAATCCTTCCTCCCCTTCTCTCTTCTTCAGTGTCAGACCTGCAGCGGGGTCTGAGACTTTCTGGGCCTACTCCTATTCCCTCACTCCTTTATCCTTCTTAGATGTTTCTTCTAATTAGTCTCTTGTATGTCTAATTTTGTCTTAACGTCAGCTTCCTGGAAGGCCCAACCTGACATCTCTTTGTTCTCAGGACCCTGATATAATGGAGATGGAACAAACTCTGAAGGTTGTTGTGAGGATTAAATGAGGTATTGCTGAGAAAGCCTTAGCAGAAGGCCAGCGCAGTGTAGGAGCTTTGTGATATTATTCCCCAGGTAAGTAGGTGGAGAATGGTATCTGTCAGATGTCAGTTTCATTAGCTGTTGCGACCCAGTGGACTGGCCCTGAATCCCTGCCCCCTGGGATTTTCTTCAGGAATAAGGGACTAGAAATTGGAAATGGGAAGCACTGGGAAGATGCATCCCAGGTCCTCAGGGAGTGAGCATACAACTTCTAGAAGAATCTCCTGATTTGGGGGAGGTACTAGTGTGGAGCCCAAATTGGAGGCTTTGAGCTCTATCCCTCACTGACAATAGCACCGGCCACTCGCTATAGCTTGGAGGAGAGAGCCAAGGGGCAGCAGAACATGGTGAACCTGGGCATCAGTGTCAAATCCCAGCTCTGCCATTTACTACCTACCCCAGGCTGCTATTAGATTTCAGATGCTAAAGATAGAATGCTGAGCACAGAGTGAATGTCTAAGACCTACTAGTTCAGCTTCCTCCCCGATACCATTTTCATTCTACCATACTTATAACTACTCTGGGTTTGAGAATTATGGCCGGGGCCTGTGCTAAGGAGTCACAGTCTAATCTCTGGATTGCTGGGAATAAGAGGAAGTTCTGGGGAAAGAAAGGAGGGAGGGCAAGTGGGCGTGAAGAAGAACAGAGCTTTCATTAGGCAAGTGTTTATGGGCAACCCCCATGTGCCAGACTGTCTGCTGGGTGTTGGGTTATGCAGGCAGTTAGGACACAGGCGCTGTTCTTAAGCAGCTCAGGTGCTGAAGGGGAAGTTACTGTTGTGGACTAACAGGTTTGCAAGTCGTACATGGGGTCCCGTACCACAGACAGGCACAGAGCTCGGCAGCAGTGCGACCCTGGACAGAATTGTTTGTGAAGCGTCTCTCCTTCAAGACCAAGTTATTATAGCTCTTGTGATTTTGTGTGGTGCCTAGATTTCCCCCTGTTGTACACTCAATTCATGAGTACTTACTCGAGTCTCACTCAAGGGCATGGAGACCCAAGACATCTTGTTCATGTGTACCCCAGGGCCCAGCACACGGTAGGCAGATGTGTTGACTGAGTAATCTTCAGTTTCCTTATTTTAAGATGAAGATAGTATTGATCTTATCAGGCTGTTGTGTGAATTAAATGAAGTAGTGTTTATCAAGTGTAAAATCGCCTTCCAAATGTTATTATTGTAGACTTTTCAAATTGGTGCAGTCTCTTGTGGATTTAAGTCAGTGACTTGAGCAGTCATTCTATACCTTTCTCATGGCTGTTTTGAAGATTAAATAAATTAATATGAATAAAGTGGTTAGAACAAGGCTTATCACATCATAAACACTCAAAAAGTGTTAGCTAAATCAACAAGGATAAAATTTCAGCTATGCAAGATGATTAAGTTCTAGAGATCTCTATAGAGTTATTGTATATAGTTAATGCTGCTGTATTGTGTACTGGAAAACCCATTAAGAGGGTAGGTCTTGTGTTAAGTGTTCTTTTTATTTTTTGAGACGGAGTCTCGCTCTGTTGCCCAGGCTGGAGTGCAGTGGTGTGATCTCAGCTTGCTGCAACCTCCGCCTCCCGGGTTCAAGCAATTCTCCTACTTCAGCCTCCTCAGTAGCTGGGACTACAGGCATGCACCACCACGCCCAGCTAATTTTTGTATTTTTAGTAGAGATGGGGTTTTACCATGTTGGCCAGGCTGGTGCTGAACTCCTGACCTCAAGTAATCTGCCTGTTTAGGCCTCCCAAAGTGCTGGGATTACAGACATGAGCCACCGTGACCGGCAAGTGTTCTTGCCACAATTAAAAACAAACAAATGTGAAGGAAAAAATATAAGTAAGAAAAAATCGAGGCAGCGTTACAGCTTATTAGAGTGCCCAGAACAAATGCTGTGTAACTTCTAGAATTTATCATCTACATTGATTTATAACCCTTTACTATTTCAAAGTAAAGTGGTGACAGAAGGTGGTGGTGGGGATATTAGGTACTTTAAGTATTATCTTCGTTGCCATTCTTCGGTGTCATTTTACCCAACCGAATTATGAGGTTCAGATAACTGAAGCCCCTTGCTCGGATTGCAAGTTAAATATGTGCAGAGCCTCCCGCGGGGGGACCCAGGAGACTGTTCCTAGTGGCTATTCTGAGACATTCTCGGAGCGGTTCGCCAGGTGGCGCTCTTCCCCCGGGATAGGATCTGGCCAAGACCCACCCCGCGGCAGACGCTAGCCCTTCCTCACTAGAAGAACCTGGCGTTCTACAGCCAGCAGGGTTTTTGAGCGTGTCTAAGCTCTCATTTTAAAGGGAGAGAAATAAAGCTCTGCCAGAGTATGTCCCTGGGCTCAGAGCCACCCACAGGCACCAGGTGGTGCTGGGGCGGAGTCCCAGTTTATCCAATGACGAATCCCATTTGCCTGTTACCTCCCTGCGGCAACCTGACCTAGCTCCCCACGCCCACCTGAGCCCCTTCCTTGCAGACACTATCTCATGCCTGGCCGCAGCTGGGCAGAGCGAAGTGCTTCTCTGCCGGGCTGTTGCAAAGTTCCACTATCTAGGAGTAGAGCGAGTGTTTGGGAGCAGGGAAAGGGTTTAGGCAGGCTGTGGAAGGGTGAGGGGGAGACCCAGGGACGCACCCTCCCGTTTCTCATTCTTCTCTAGCTAAGCATTCACAAGCAGTGTGTGCACTGCTAAGGCCAGGGCCCCTGGAGTCAAACTGCCTTTGCCGAAACCCTTGGCCTCCCCTTACCCAGCAGTGTGCCCTGGGCACTTAGTGAGCCTTAGGCTCACTAAGTTTCCCATCTATAAAATGGGAATAGTAATGCTTATCTCATTGGGTCACCATGGGGACTCAGTGAACATACATAAGACACTGAGGACGGTTGTAAGCACATGATAAGCGCAATAAAAATCTTAGCTCTCAGCAAGATGACTCATCAGCACCCTACCTGGATAGGGGAGTTTAGGTGAGAATTTCGGGATGATTCACCATACTCCTCGCCTATTCACTCACCCCCCAATATCCTTTCAGAGTAACAACTGCCGTTTATTTGCAGTTATGCCAGGCAGTATGCGAAACCTGTGATTTCATGATCTCAATTAATCCGCAGATCAACCCTGTGAAGTAGGTACTATTATTGTTCCTCTCTCATGGTTGAGGCTTACACAAGATTAAGTCATTTATCCCAGGTCACGCAGTTAATGACAGAAGTGGGTCCCACACTCATTCCTGTCTGGTGCCAAAGATGAAGCTTTTTACTACTACTCAATATTCTACCTCCTTTTGAAGCCAGTTAAAAACAACAAACACAGCCCCCCAACAAACATGGGCTCCTGCAGGAGCCACAGACATCAACTGTGCTCACTGTAATTCTACAGGACTCACCCCTCACAGAAGTCATGGTCTGTAGAGTGAGATTTCTTTCTGCTCTTACGTGGCACAAAAGAGCTAATATTACAGATGTCTCCCTGCTCCCCTGCAAGGTGCTTTGACTGACACAGAGGCCTCTACAGATTAAAGCTAAGTTAGCCATGGAGCCTTTAAGGGCCACCTTCCCTTCCTCCTGTTTCTTCTGAACCTCAAGGCCACGTATCTGGGCAGGCAGGGGGCCTGCCTTTCAGGCATGTGCGTTCACTTAATTTCTGGGCCATCCCGAATGTAATGCAAGGCCTCAGTGACTCAGGCCAGCCTGTCTGGGATTTGTCCTCTCTTGGCATGTGAAAGAGTCTGTGCAGCATTGACATCTTTTGGCCATGACTGAAACAACAGGAACCAACATACAAATGCAGAATCCCAGAAAGTGAGGGTTGGAAGAGGCTATAGGAAGTAAAAAAATGAAACTTCACCAAGGGAAGGGTCTTGATGAGGATCACATTGAGAGGAAGGAAGGTGATCAGATTTAAGGCCTTATTTACCTTCCATGCCTTCCTGGTACCCTCTGCTCCCAGAGATGCTGAGCTGGGAGGGGTGGGAGTGGGCAGCCAGGCTGCTAAGCTTGTGCATTTAGTCAGATGTCTCTTTCTTCCCCTCCCCAGCACGTGATAATCGTCTAACACAAGACTTCTCAACCTCAGCACAGCCCAGACATTTAGGGTTGGATCATTCCTTGTCGTGGCAGCGGTCCTATGCATTGTCTGATGCTGAGCACAGCATTTGTCCACTACCCACCACCCACTAGTTTCCAGTAACACTTCCCTCTCCCACTCTGTTGCATGACAACCAAAAATGTCTTCAAACATCATCAAACATCTCCTGGGGGACAAAATTTCTCCCCTCTCTCCCTTCTGTTGAGAACCACTCCTCCAAAAGCAGACTCCTTCGTCCTTCCTTTCCTGGAACACATCTTAAGAGTTTGGTATGTGCCCTGCTTTGCTGGCTCATGAATCAAGCCCTGGCTCTGTTCTTAAACAATTCAGAGTCTAGCTGAGGAGACAAAGCCCACACAGGTGGCAAAGATGGGAAGCTTCTCCACAGAGACAAGGGCGAGGTGCCCAAAGGAGCACAGGGGCAGATGCCTCACTGTCTGGGGAGATGTGAGAAAGCTTCATAGAAGGACAGATGGCAATTTCTCAGGCAGGCAAGGTGGGTAAAGGACATTCTAGGCAAAAGAAATGGAATGTACAAAGGTAAAGAGTTGTGAAGTGTGAAGTTTTGGGGAAAAATATTTTAATATGACTGTACTCCAGAGTGCACATGAAGAGAGGTTAAGGAAGGGGCTGGAGAGTCAGACAGCACAAGGTGGTGATAGTGGTGGTGGTGGTGGTGATGATGGTGGGGGCAGTGGTGGTGATGACACTGATGATGATGGTGGCGGTGGTGGTGATAGTGGAGGTGGTGGTGGTGGTGATGATGGTGGGGGTGATGACGATGGTGGTGATGATGGTGGTGGTGGTGGTGATGATGGTGGTGGTGGTGATGGTGGTGGTGGTGATGATGGTGGTGGTGATGTTGGTAATGATGATGATGGTAGTGATGCTGATGATGGTGGTGGTGATGATGGTGATGGTGGTGGTAATGATGGTGGTGATGATGATGGTAGTGGTGGTGATGGTGGTGGTGGTGATGGTGGTGGTGGTGGTGGTGATGATGGTGGTGGTGATGATGGTGGTAGTGGTGGTGATGGTGGTGGTGATGGTGGTGGTGGTGGTGGAGGTGGTGGTGGTGATGATGGTGGAGGTGATGACGATGGTGGTGGTGGTGGTGATGGTGGTGGTGGTGATGGTGGTGGTGATGGTGGTGATGATGGTGGTGGTGGTGATGATGGTGATGGTGATGGTGGTGGTGATGATGATGTTGGTAATGATGGTGGGTATGATGATGATGGTGGCAGTAGTGATGGCTAACACATATAGAGCACTTAGCATATGCCAGACATTGTTCCAAGTATCTCTAAGACATTATCTCTTAATTTTCACGGCAATCTTTTGAGGAAGGTGCTATTATTACCTCAGTTTACATATGGGAAAAATGTTGCACAGAGAGATGAAGTAACATGCCAAAATCACATAGCTTGTGTAGGTTCCTTGTGAACCCTAAGAAATTTGGCTATGGAGACCCAAAGGTGTTTGTTTGTTTGTTTTTGAGACAGAGTCTCACTCTGTCGCCCAGGCTACAGTGCAGTGGCGTGATGTCGGCTCACTGCAACCTCTGCCTCCTGGGTTCAATCTCCTGCCTCAGTCTCCTGAGTATCAGAGATTACAGGTGTGTGCCACCATGCCTGGCTAATTTTTGTAGTTTTAGTAGAGATGGGGTTTCACCATGTTGACCAGGCTGGTCTCGAACTCCTAAGCTCAGATGATCCACCTGCCTCAGCCTCCCAAAGTGTTGGGATTACAGGCGTGAGCCACCTCACCTGGTCGAGCCAAAGATTTTAAGTAGAGCAGCGACATGATGAGTGTTTCAGTTATTTTTAGCTGTATAATAAACCACCAGAAACGTACTTGCCTACCCACCAGCTCATGATTCTGTGGGTTGGGTGGGGCTCAGCTGGGTTTTTCTTCCACTAGTCTGGCTTTTGCAGTGGCAGTAACTTGGTGGCTGGGGATGCAAGTTGGGGCTGGATGTCTATTATCTTGAAGTTTCTTTTCTTTTCTTTTTTTTTTTTGAGACGGAGTCTCGCTCTGTCACCAGGCTGGAGTGCAGTGCGTGATCTTGGCTCACTGCAGTCTCTGCCTCTTGGGTTCAAGCAATTCTCCTGCCTCAGACTCCCGAGTAGCTGGGACTACAGGCGTGCACCAGCATGCCCAGCTAATTTTTTGTATTTTAGTAGAGACGGTGTTTCACCATGTTGGCCAGGATGATCTCAATCTCCTGATCTCGTGATCTGTCCAGCTCGGCCTCCCAAAGTGCTGGGATTATAGGTGTGAGCCACTGTGCCTGGTCATCTATTTTTTTTTTTTTTTTTTTTTTTGAGATGGAGTCTCGCTCTGTCCCCCAGGCTGGAGTGCAGTGGCATGATCTCAGCTCACTGCAACCTCCGCCTCCCTGGTTCAAGCAATTCTCCCACTTCAGCCTCCCGAGTAGCCAGGATTACAGGTGCCCACCACCAAGCCCAGCTAATTTTTCTATTTTTAGTAGAGATGGGTTTCACCATGTTGGCCAGGCTGGTCTCGAACTCCTGGCCTCAACTGATCCACTGCCTCAGCCTCCCAAAATGCTGAGATTACAGGCGTGAGCCACCATGCCTGGCCTTAATGTTTTTTCATGTGGCTCCTATTTCTCTCTCTCTCTAAATCCTTCTAGGTCTTTCCCTGTGACCACTCTCTCCAGCAGACTAGCCTGTTCTTGGCAGCTCAAGCTGCCAGGCCTTCTTGATGCCTAAACCTGAAAGTCCCAGGACATCATTTCCTCTGCATTGTATTGGTCAAATGGTCACAAGCATAGCCCAGATTTATGGGGAGGGGACATAGGATCCATTTCTGGTAGAAGGAGGGGCATGTGCATACAGGAGGGGTAGAATTGTTTAGCCATCTTTGGATGCTAGCTGTCACAGCCATATTTTTATAGGGAAGAATGTTCTGGCAGCATTATGTAGGGTGTTTTGAAGAGAGCAAGACTGAAGACATGATGATGAATTATGAAGTCATGGATAATTCTAGTTGAATTAGTCAGCTAGCTTCTCTTTTTCCTTTTATTACTGTGGAAAGACCAAAGTAATTATGTTTTAATAATGATAATAATAAAACAATAATCCTACTAATCTATATTTCTTGAGCACATACTATGTGCCAAGCACTGTGGTAAGTACATTATTCCACAATTTAATACAATTATCTCATGAGGTGTATATATTCCGACTTTATCTTTCAGAAAACTGAGGTCGAGTGTATTAAGTGTGCTAAGGCTGCCATAACTGTAAGTACTACTGACTAGGTGGTATAAGCAACAGATATTAATTTTCTCACAATTCTGGATGATAAAAGTCCAAGATCAAGGTGTCAGCAGGGTTGGGTTGGTTTCTTCTGAGGCCTCTCTCCTTGGCATGTAGGTGGCCTTCTTATTCCTTGGTCTTCACATAGTCTTCCTTCTATGCACATCTATATCCTAATTTTTCTCTCTCTCTCTCTCTCTCTCTCTCTCTTTTTTTTTTTTTGGTGAGACAGAGTCTCACTCTGTTGCCCAGGCTGGAGTGCAGTGGCGCCATCTTGGCTCACTGCAACCTCCGCCTCCTGGGTTCTAGCGATTCTTGTGCCTCAGCCTCCTGAGTAGCTGGGACTACAGGCACATGCCACAATGCCCAGCTAGTTTTTGTATTTTTAGTAGACACGGGGTTTCACCATGTTGGCCAGGCTAGTCTCAAACTCCTAAGCTCGAGCGATCTGCCTGCCTTGGGCTCCCGAAGTGCTGGGATTATAGGCGTGAGCCACCGTGCCCGGCCCTAATTTTCTCTTTTTTTTTTAAGGACACAAGTCATGTTGGATTAGGGTCCACCTTAATGACCTTATTTTACTTTAATTATCTTGTTAAAGACCCTATCTCCAAATTTAGTCACATTCTGAGGTACTAGGAGTTAGGATTTCAACATGTTCATTTTGGAGACACACGATTCAGCCTATAATATTATGTAATTAGTTTATGCTCATGGAGATAATAGGTGGGAAGCCAGACTTTAACCCAAATTTGCTTGACTTCGAACTTCTGCTATTCACTACCCTGTATATTATTATTACCCACAAGTGTTTTTGCCCCAAGCAGGAAAATAGCAAGGTGAGGGACACTGGGCCTGCATAGCTTTGTATTTAGGACGTAGCTATTTCTAACCTGAGAAACAGGGATTGGATTCCAGTTATGTTCTGTGTCTGTTAACCTGTAACTCAATCATAATGATCTTTTTGGAAGATCATTTGGATCTTTTTGGAAGGACATTGAAAAGCAGCAGGGATTTGCTTGAGCCCAGGAGTTCAAGACCAGCCCGGGAAACATAGTGAGACCCTGTTTCTACAAAAAATAAAGAAATTAGCTGGGTGCGGTGGTGCACACCTGTAGTCCCAGCTACTTGGGAGGCTGAGGTAGGAGGATCACTTGAGCCTGGGAGGTTGAGGCTGCAGTAAGCTGTGATTGCACTACTGTACCCTAGCCTGGGTGACAGAGCAAGACCCTGTCTCAAAAAACAGAAACAAAAACAAAACTAAAGGTGGCAGAGATGGCATATCCTGATGGAACCATAATAGGGGATGATAATAATCACTTCAGGGATGTGTGCTGTGTGCTAGGCACAATGTTAAGTGCTTTACACATGTCATTCTCACAATAATTCTATTTGGTAGGTACTATTATGTTTCCTATTTTACATATGGGGAAACTGAGGCAGGGTGGTGAGTTAACCTGCCTAAATTCACTCTGCTAATAAGAAGTGGCAGAGCCGGCCGGGCGCGGTGGCTCAAGCCTGTAATCCCAGCACTTTGGGAGGCCGAGACGGGCGGATCACGAAGTCAGGAGTTCGAGACCATCCTGGCTAACACGGTGAAACCCCGTCTCTACCAAAAAATACAAAAAACTAGCCGGGCGAGGTGGCTGGTGCCTGTAGTCCCAGCTACTCGGGAGGCTGAGGCAGGAGAATGGCGTAAACCTGGGAGGCGGAGCTTGCAGTGAGCTGAGATCCGGCCACTGCACTCCAGTCTGGGCGACAGAGCGAGACTCCGTCTCAAAAAAAAAAAAAAAAAAAAAAAAAAAAAAGAAGTGGCAGAGCCAAGCTGAGCACTCAGGCAATCTGAATCCCGAACCTGTACTCTTAACTATTATGCTTCCATACTGCCCCTGGGAACCCAGTGAAGAATGGTTATGTACCATTTCTACAAAAAGAATCTAAGTCAGAGAAGACTCATTAGGCCTCCCTTACTCTGCCAAGATGGCTACCATTCCTCCTTCTCTTTTCCATCTTCTAGAAATGAATGGGATAAATGGCCAATAAGTACATGAAAAGATGCTCAACATTACTAATCACTAGGGAAATGCAAACTGAAGACACAGTGAGATTCCACCAACATCCATTAGGATGACTATTATCAAAAACAGAAAACAATAAGCATTGGCACGTATGTGGAGAAACTGGAACCCTTGTGCATTGCTGGTGGGGATGTAAAATGGTACAGCCATTATGGAAAACAGTATGATGGTTCCTCAAAAAATTAAATATAAAATTACCATGTGATCTAGTAATTTTACTTCTGGGTATATACACAAAATAACTGAAAGTATGAACTTGAACAAATATTTGTATACTAATGTTCATAGCAGCATTCTTTACAATAACCAAAAAGTGGAACAACCCCAGACGTCCATCAGTGGATGAAGGGGTAAAGAAAATGTGCTGTAAGTATAAAACGAATATTATTCAGCCTCAAAAGGAAGGAATTCTGATACACACAGCAAGATAGATGAACCTTGAAGAAACGATGTTAATTGAAATAAGCCAGGTACAAAAGGATATATGTACATGATTCCTCTTACATGAAGTATCTAGATTAGTCAAATACATAGAGAGAGAAAGTGGAATAGAGGTTACCAGAGGCTGGGGAAGAGGAGAATGGGGAGTTCATGTTTAATGGGTACAGAGTTTCAGTTTGGGATGATGAAAAAATTCTGGAGATGGATGGTGGTGATGGTTGCACAATGATATGAATATACTTAATGTCATTGAACTGTACACTTAAAAATGGTTAAAATGGTAAAATTTATGTTATGTATATTTTACCGTGATAGAAAAAAGAGCTAAAAAATGGAAATCTCTTGCCCATTGTGATATTATTTTCCATTTTCCTTGTCTGTGTGTCTTTTTTATGCCTTTGCTGTCATTTTAGTGGGGTCTCAGGATGAAGAAATAAATGTGTGTGGTTAATCCATCAATCACAACGAATTCCCCTAAAATGTATTTCAGATGCCTGCTACCTGGATGGCACTATGCTAGAGAGTAGAGATATGGTAGGTTTTCATGTTGAGGAAAGAAAGAAAAACAGCAGGCACAACACTCCTTCATAACTTCCATGCTGTAAAACAGTTTTGGTTCTGAGGTCACTAAAGAATGAAGAGAATAGAGAGCATAGATTTGCAGCAATATTGAATATATTTGCTGTCATCTTGTACTACAGCCCTAAGTTGCCGTAGCAACAGACCAGAGCAGAAACTTCATTAGAGGAAGAGCTCCTTGAATTTTAACCCTGTTATTCAATCAGGCATGAGTGATCGGGAAGGCCATCAGATGGCACCCATAAGATCTTTTACTTTGATAAGCTGTATAATTAGCTAAATCTAATAAGCCTTTGGAACAAGTAAAACAACAACCCCAAACCTCACTTTTTGCGTTTTTTCCAGAGTCAACAGTAGCCAAAAGATTTCCTAGGAGTTTCCTTCGTGGAACGATTCAAAGCAATGCTGGCAATAATATTGGAGCATCCCATTCATCAACAAAAGGCAGGAAGGAACACTAACAGATTAACGATAGATAATGGCTTACTTTTATTGGCATTTGGCATTTGGAAGAAGATGCCTGGCATAAGCAGGTCATCAAATAAAGAAATTACTGTGTAATAGTTAAGTCTGTGTCACAGGTGGGGGGAGCTGTGTCTTTGGAGAGGAGAAGGATGCCTTCCCAAACACACACACACACACACACACACACACACACACACACACACGAAAGTTTCAATAGCAATTTCAATTCAACATGCAGTGAGTTCATATTGCTAAGGGAATTTAGAATAAAATGTGATCAGAATCAAGCAGGTGTGGGTGGTGGTCATTCCCACCAAGGATGGCTTGCAAGAGGACAGGAGTTCGTGTTTTTTTTTTTTACTTTTATTTTAAGTTCAGGAATACATGTGCAGTTTGCTACATAGATGAATGTGTGTCATGGGAGTTTGTTTTATGGTTATTCCATCACTCAAGTATTAAGCCTAGTACCCATTAGTTATTTTTCCTGATCCTCTCCCTCCTCCCACCCTCCACCCTCCGATAGGCCCTAGTGTGTGTTGTTTCCCTCTATGTGACCATGTGTTCTCATCATTTAGCTCCCACTTATAAGTGAGAACATGCAGTATTTGGTTTTCTGTTCCTGCACTAGTTTGCTAAGGATAATGGCCTCCAACTCCATTCATGTCCCTGCAAAGGACATGATCTATTCTTTTTTTTTGGCTGCATAGTACTCCATGGTGTGTATGGATCTCATTCTTTTTTATGGCTGCATAGTATTCCACAGTGTGTACCATATTTTCTTTACCCAGTCTATCATTGATGGGCATTTAGGTTGATTCCATATCTTTGCTATTGGAATAATGCTTCAATGAATGTATTTTGATTTGCACTTCTCTAATGATCAATGCTGTTGAGCTTTTTTTCGTATGTTTGTTGGCCGCATGTATGTCTTCTTTTGAGAAGTGTCTGTTCATGTCCTTTGCCCACCTTTTAACGGGGTTGTTTGTTTTTTCTTGTAAATTTGTTAAGTTCCTTATAGATGCTGGATATTAAACCTTCATCAGATGCATTGTTTGCAAAAATTTCCTTCCATTCTGTAAGTCTGTTTTCTCTGTTGATAGTTTCTTTTGCCATGCAGAAGGTCTTTAGTTTAATTAGATCAGGACAGGAATTTTAAGCAGAGTTTTGGAAAAAGAACGAGTCACGTACTCTCGAGGAAGACAGATATTTCTGAGTCATTAAGATCTTACCATCAGTCCTATCCTCAGTTTGTCCATTTGTGATTAAGTCGTACTTGTTTCAAACATTTCCCCTTTACCAGCCTTCCAGGAGGCACCAGGCAAGAGCAATCAAATGGAATCATCTCCTGGTGAAGTTACCCAGGCAAGTGGTTATTTTCAGGTCTCTTGACCAACCCTGGAAAGGCCATTGTTTTGTTGACTCATTTTCCTTCCACAAAGGGTAACTTCGGAATTTAACTCTCCTATTTACAATACAGGTCTGTTTTACTGCAAATATTTTTTTATTGTGTTGCTCTCCCCTGGATGCAATTGTGATATAGTCAAACATATATTTGAAATCAGCAGTGGGTGGTTTTTTTTTTTTTCATTTTCTTTTTTCTTTCTTTCTTTTTTTTTGCAGCTGCTAATTCTAAAGCCCTGAGCAAGGTACTGTACAGTTTACAAAGAAGAGTCAGATGCAGCCCTATTGTGCTCTTAAGGGGCAACAATAGAAGAAATGACAGAAGACAATCAGTGATTAATGACCAGATGAATGATATATACCAGGTGGTCCCAACCTGAGCTCCCAGGCTCCCAAGGGTCTTAGAGAGCAGTAACTGGGGGAGAAGGAGGGGGTGCTTATGAGCTATTTTCAGTACTTCAAAAAGACTAATCCAAAGAGCTCATATTTACTAGATATTAGATGCACAGGCTAATTAAAAGAAAACATCAGGTTTCTTTGCTCGGGGCTAGAAACACCAGTAACCCCATGCTGACTGGAAGCTCTGATTGGCAGTTACCCTTGTCTTTGATTAATAAAACATGAGAAAATGAATTAATTATTACTTGATAAATGTCTTTTATGTGATAGACAAAAAACATTTCAAAGCATGGGATTTGTGAAATGAGAATAATAAAATGTTTGCTTTGAGCGAAAAGAATGGGAATCAATGAGGCAGACAATAAATGACTATTTTGGAAGTGTAAGGTGGATAGAGAAGGCAGAGAAGGCTTCATGGAGGGCAGAAAAGGAAGGACTCACCCAAGCAGGGTTTTGAACGATGTATAGGATTGATCTATGCAGTGGTTCTCAACGTGTGGTCTCAATCAACAGCGTCAGCCCCATCTGGGAACTCGTTAGAAATACAAACTCTTGGGCTTTGCCTACTGAGTCAGAAACTCAAAGGATGAGGCCCAGCCATCTGTGTTCTAATGGGCCCTCCGGGGGATTCTGATGCACGCTACAGTTTGAGAACCAAAGCTCTATGTCATTATTTCTCAAAGTTTGAGATGGGAATGCAACAGTAGGTGATTCCAAGAGGTATCTGTTCAGCCTAAAAACAAAACAGAATCACTACCAAGAAAGTAATTTCCTTTTCCGATCTCTCATGCCTTCTGTTAACATCGTGGGAAAACACTCAGTTTGATCCTAGTAGGGCTTTAACGAGAAACAGCCATGTCTCCTTCTCTTTTGGACAAACAGAAGAGGCTCCATTTAGTTTCTGGGCTTTGGCTGGCAATAGAATTTAAGCTGAGTGTGATAATTTGGCTCGTTCTCCCTTACATTTATTTTTACAGTTACCTTTTTTTTTTGGCAAGTGAAACTAATTTTCCATTTGCTAAAGGGGTGTAAATTATTTTTTATGAAAACTTTATATAAAAATGTGATTCAATTTAAAGAAGAAAGGTAAATAGTAGTGCCAGAGGTATGTAGAAATGGAAAACATAATACAGACACTGAATGAATGAAGTTTGTGAAATATATTTAAGACAACAAATGTGTGTGTGTGTGTTTGGTGTTGATGCATGAATGGATGCATTTGTATTTGTCCTTGCTTATTGATTGTTTTTTTGGAAGAATAGACCACAGATATATACACCACTGCAGCAAGTACAAGAGCAAGGAAAAAAGTATCCAAATAAAATGTGTTCCAGGCTACAACCTGTGACCTGTTGGTGGAAGCAGCGCTCAGTATAACAAAATCCTGTATAGCAAAGGGACTCATGTGGTACTTTGGGCCAGTTGTGCCAGGATATTGTGATACCTTATCTCCTTAAATACAGGGCTGCTGAGATATAATGAGAGCTGGAACACAGGTTTTGTAATCTCTTCAGGCAAATAAGAAAACGATTGTGGAGTAGGTGACAATTGACAGCATGCTTTCACCATACCATGTTCATAGAAATGCTTTTCATCACTTTATTTTGAGTCAGAAAGTGCCAAGATTAATTGGTGATGTATATACATCAGTGTGAGCCGGCATGCTACAGGAAGGGGTTATTCAGGGGGTGATTTTATTGCACTCCTTTTCCTCCCAATATTTTATTTATAGATAAAGTGTGATTGAAAAGAATATAAAGGGCATCCTCTAAGGCAAGGCCTCTCTTTTTTGACCTCAGCACATAAAACACATTTTATATCTTAGCCCAGAACACACACACACACCATCACCACCACCACCACCACAAAAGTTTTGTGAAACATCCTTATAGCAAGAGGTGCACTCTGAGAGTTTTCATTCTATTTTAGCTCATTAAAAATGATTTCCCATCTTGCTAGTGGTCTCATTAGCAGATAGGAAAGCATTGCTCTGACTCATGGCTCTTGGAATTTAGTGGGCACAAGGTTTACCAGCAAGCTTGTTAAAATTCTGGGTCTTGAGAATTCCCCTCTTCTTACCCTCCCTCCCTGGGGATACTGATTCAGTAGGTTTGGGGTATAGCTTGGATCTGCAGGTTTTGATAAGTGAGTTAGAGGATTCTGAGGAGGGTGGAACTTGGACCACACTTTGAGAAATACTACTTGAAAGGAAACAATAATATAAAAAACTTGATGCATCTTGTGATCTGAATTTGGAAGTACCTCCATTACCTACTAGATGAAGTTCGAATGTCGAATGACATTCAGGGCCCCTCATTGCCTAGTCCCTACTGAGCTTTTCAGGTGTATCTCCATCTTCAATCTTGCTGTCCCCCCACGCTCCTGTCCTGTAAAACCAAACAACATCAGACCATTCATCATTTACACAGCACATACTTTGATGTGGACTTCCATTTCTTGCAGTATGGCAGAAAAGATACTTTGACTTATCCTCCTGTTGTAAACAACTAAAAATTCTGGATAACACTTAAAACCATTAGAAAATATGTTTATGAGTGAGCAAGTTAAGGAATACTCAGAGGCCAAAAATGAAGAAAGGTAAGCAGAGCCCCAAACTGGCTTGTGTTTGCTTCATAGACACTTGCTGAACTCGGTGAAACTTTTTTTTTGTTTTGTTTTGTTTTGAGACAGAGTCTTGCTCTCTTGCCCAGGCTGGAGTGCAGTGGCATAATCTCAGCTCACTGCAACCCCTGCCTCCTGAGTTCAAGTGATCCTCCTGTCTCAGCCTACTGAGTAGCTGGGACTACAGGTGTGTACTACCACGCCCGGCTAATTTTTGTATTTTTAGTAGAGACAGGGTTTCACCATGTTAGCTGGGCTGGTCTCAAACTTCTGACCTCAAGTGATCTGCCTGCCTCAGCCTCCCACAGTGCTGGTATTACAGGCGTGAGCCACCGTGCCCAGCCTGAACTGGGTGATTTTTGAGGTTTGGTTTTTTCATGGTCTCAAGGGGACAGAAGGGGACATGTCTTCAAGGGACAGAAGATGAAGCCCAGAACCTGTCCAAGGTAAGGGTCTAATAGGACTCCTCCCATAAAGTTATGTCCTTAAATGACCAAATATAATGGTGATTTAGTGTGAGGGTGATTTGGAAATAAATCTGTCATCTAAAGGGTGAAAACAATTGTCTATCTTGAACATGGGGGCTGGTTGTAGGGGCCCCCCAAAAAATCTCTGAGAATTTGTAACCACAAGTAAACTGTTTTGAGGATCTATAACATGAATTCACACAACCAAAGTGATGTTAGTGTTCTTAAGGTGCCTAGCAGAACCAAATGCATATTCCCATAGAAGAACTTGTCTGTTCCCAGATCTCAAGGAATTCTTTATGATGAAGTTTTAAGAGATTTCAGTTCATGGTAAAAAATTACAAAGAAGCAAGGCAATAAGTATTGAGCCAGCAGAAACAACAGATAGCAGAATCAGATCCATGGAGACTGTGATGGTATAATTATCAGTGACAGAATATAAAAGAAGTATTCAAATATGTTAAAAGAAATAAGAAATAAAATTGTGAATAAAGAATTAAACTAGGTAAACTAGGCCAGGCATAGTGGCTCATGCCTGTAATCCCCAGCACTTTGGGAGGCTGAGGTGGGTGGATCACTTGAGGTCAGGGGTTCTAGGGTACTGTGGTCAATGTGGTGAAACCCTGTCTCTACTAAAAAAATACAAAAAATTAGCCAGGCGTGATGGCGCATGCCTGTAGTCCCAGCTACTCGGGAGGCTGAGGCAGGAGAATCGCTTGAACCCGGGAGGTGGAGGTTGCGGCAAGCCAAGATCGTGCCACTGAACTCCACCTTGGGTGACAGAGTGAGACTCCATCTGAAAAAACGAAAGAATTAAACTGGAAAAATGACAATGTGTGGCCGGGCATAGTGGCTCATACCTGTAATCCTAGTAATCCTAGCACTTTGGGAGGCTAAGGTAAGAGAATCACTTGAGCCCAGGAGTTCAAGGTCAGCCCGAGCAACATAGTGGGACCTCTGTCTCTACAAAAAATTAAAATAATTAGGTGGGTGTGGTGACATGCACTATAGTCCCAACTAATTGGGAGGCTGAGGCAGGAGGATTACTTGAGCCCAGGAGTTGGAGGCTGCAGTAAGCTATGATCACACACTGCATTCCAACCTGGGTGACAGTGAGACCTTGTCAAAAAAAAAAAAAGAAAAGAAAAGAAAAAACAAAGTGAATTTTAGGAAAATAACTTCTCGAAATGAAAAATTATAGATTCCACAGTTAATTAGATACAGTTGAGAAGATAATTTGTAACCTAGGGGAGAGTTCTGGAAAAAATATCTAGAGCTGTGGAAGATAGAATGAAACAAGGCCGGGTGTGGTGGCTCACACATGCAATCCCAGCACTTTGGGAGGCCAAGGTGGGCAGATCACCTGAGGTCAGGAGTTTGAGACTAGCCTGGCTAACATGGTGAAACCCGTCTCTACTAAAAATCCAAAAATTAGCCGGGTGTGGTGGTGTGCACCTGTAATCCCAGCTACTTGAGAGGCTGAGGCAGGAGAATCACTTGAACCCGGGAGGTGGAGGTTGCAGTGAGCCGAGACAGCACTATTGCACTCCAGCCTGGGCAACAAGAGCGAAACTCTGTCTCAAAAAAAAAAAAAAAAAGAAAAGAAAAGAAAAGAAACAATTCAGTATTGTTTTATTGAATATTGAAATGTATAATTAGTATTCCATAAGAAGAGGAGACAAAGAATAATGTGGAGATAATATTTGAACAGGTAGTGGTTAACGATTTTTCAGTATTGGTGAAAGATACCTGTCCATACATTCAGGAAGCCCTGTAAATCTCAAGCAAGATAAATAAAAAAAAATTCACACCTACATATGTCACAAATGAAACTGCAGAACATCAAGACGAAGAAAAGATCTTAAAGCAATCAGAGTGAAAGGCAGATGACCTTTAAAGAACGATGATGATTCTGACAGCTGTCTTCTCAATGGCAATAATACAAACCACTAACATGTCTTTAAAAAAATTAAAATTTTCATGTATTTAGAGGGTACAAGTGCAGGTTTCTTGCATATATGTATTGCATAATGTTGGAGTCTGGGCTTTTAGTGTGCCAATCACTCGAATAGTGAACATCGTACCCAATAGGCAGTTTTTCAATGCTTACTGCACCTCACCCTCCCGTCTTTTATAGGCTCCACTGCCTATTATTTCACTCTGTGAGTCCATGTGTGGCCATTGTTTAGCTCCCACTTCTAAGTGAGAACATGGGAGAAACCACTAAAATATCTTACATACACTAAGGGAAAATCACTGCGAATGTAAGATTATATATGCAACAAAAATATTCACCAGGAAGAGGAAAAACGTTTTCAGCAAAATCTGAGAGAACTCATCACCAGTAGACTCTTTCCAAGTGAAATTCTAAAGAATGTACTTTAAGCAGAAAGAGGACTAAAATGCAAGAAGAAATGAGGATCAAAAGAGTGTTAAGGTACTGGGTGTGGTGGTTCACGCCTGTCATCCCAGCAGTTCACGAGGGCCACATGGGAGGATCGCTTGAGCCAAGGTGTTCGAGACCAGCCTGGGCAACATGGTGAAACGTTGTCTCTACTAAAAATACAAAAATTAGCCAGGCATGGTGGCACCTGCCTGTAGTCCCAACTAATCAGGAGGCTGAGGTAGGAAGATTGCTTGAGCCCAAGAGGTCGAGGCTGCAGTGAGCCATAAATGCGCTACTCCCATCCAGCCTGGGTGACAGAGCACGACCCTGTCACACACACACACACGCACACAAGAGTGTCAGTGTGTGGACAAGGCAAATGAGTATTATCTCTAGAAGATACTAACGATGTCTTGAAAGGTTAAAAAAACCAAGATAGGCTGGGCGTCGTGGCTCACGCCTGTAATCCCAGCACTTTGGGAGGCCGAGGCGGACGGATCACGAGGTCAGGAGATCCAGACCATCCTGGCTAACACGGTGAAATCCCATCTCTACTAAAAATATAAAAAATTAGCCAGGCATGGTGGCAGGTGCCTGTAGTCCCAGATACTCAGGAGGCTGAGGCAGGAGAATGGTGTGAACCCAGGAGGCAGAGCTTACAGTGAGCCGAGATTGCGCCACTGCACTCCAGCCTGGGCGAAAGAGCGAGACTCCGTCTCAAAAACAAAACAAAACAAAAAAAACAAAGTGACTAAAGTTAAGGAGTCATAGTCTTTATTTTTAATGGGGGATATCTTTAAGGTACTGATCAATCTTGGATTTAAAAAAAAAAATAAAGATGGGGTCTTGCTATGTTGCCCAGGCTGGTCTGGAACTCCTGGCCTCAAGTGATCCTCCCACCTCAGCCTCCCAAAGTTCTGGGATTACAGGTGTAAGCCACCGTGCCCAGCCAACCTTGGATTTTGATATGTATCCATGTTAACATTTCTAAAATAGTGTGTGTTGGGGGCATGCTGGAAGAAATCTTTCCTCACCCATTACCAGGTTCAAGGTTGAGGCCCCTATAACAAAAGACGAATGAGAAAAAGGTATGCAAATCTATTCATTATAAGTGTTACGTGACACAGGAGCCTTCAGAAACGAAGACCAAGACACAGATAAATGTGTGTGTGTGTGTGTGTGTGTGTGTGTGTGTGTGTGTGTGTGTGTGATAGGGTCTTGCTTTGTCACCCAGGCTGGAGTGCACTGGCATGATCACAGCTCACTGCAGCTGTGATCTCCCAGGTTCAAGTAATCTACTTACCTCAGCCTCCCAGTAGCTGGGACTACAGATGCACGCCACTAAGCTGAGCTAATTTTTAAACTTTGTTTTTAGTAGAGATGAGATCTCACTGTATTGCCCAGGCTGGTCTCTTTGGATTGAATTTAATTGATCCTCCCACCTCAGCCTCCCAAAATGCTGAGATTATAGGAGTGAGCCACTGCACCTGGCCAACTTGTGTATTTTAATGCTTAGGTTTGTTTTTCATTTAACAATTGTTTTTTTGAGATGGGGCCTCACTATGTTGCCCAGGCTGGACTTTGAAGAACTCCTAGGCTCAAGTAATCTGCATGCCTCAGCCTCCTGAGTATTTGGGACTACAGGCACATGCCACCACACCTGGTTTTACGCTTAGGTTTGATGAAGAGTGGACAGATATGGACAAGTATGATTGTGGGACAAGTAAGTGTGTGATCTAATGGTAATAAACTGGGGGAAACTTAGCAAGGCCTGTTTGTTCAGATTTTCCTCTGCATCCCTGTGTCTTCAGAGACGAGGACATTTCCTTCCTCCAGGTATAGGGAGGATACCTCTCAAATATGAGCCTCCTCCTAGGTAGATTGGGGAATTCTTTTATGGCCTGCTTTAGAGGAGAAAAGCAGGAGGTCAGAGAAGCTTCCTGCTTCTGCTGTTTTCTCAAATGCCAAGGTGTCATGTTTTAGAGTAGCGAGTTCTGAGCCCCATAATTCATCACTAAAACAATAGAATGGTGGCCATCTCTTCACTACACAGCCTGCCACTCTTAACGCCAGTGGACTCTCCTGCTTCGGTCTGTGCTTCTGGATGGCAGGATAGTCTGTCCACATAGGGAGGAGTATTTTAGTCCTGGCTTTGTTGGGAATTGCCAGTAGGTGATATTAATAAAAGCATACAAACTTCTAGTGGATTTTGTCCTCTTCACTCCCCTAACTCCTGCACTGTTCCTAGATTTTCACTGATGACTTTTCCCTTTCCAAGTAGTGATCCCTGTGAGGTCTGATTATTCAATTTGCAGATGTCTGGCTCTTAGCTTCTTTTGCTTAATCTTCTTCAGGTCATTTCCTTAATCAACAACATTACCTTAGGGCAGTGGTTCTAAAAGTATGTGCCACAGACCCCTAGAGTTCCCCAAGGTCCTGTCAGGGGGTCCCCAAGGTCAGACCCTTTTTTTTTTTGAGACAGAGTCTCATTCTGTTGCCCAGGCTGGAATGCAATGGTGTGATCTTGGCTCACTGCAGCCCCAGCTTCTCAGGCTCAAGAGATCCTCCTGCTTCAGTCTCCCGAATAGCTGGGACTACAGGTGCATGACACCATGCCCAGATAATTTTTGTATTTTTTTGTAGTGGTGGCGTTTTATCACGTTGTTCAGGCTGGTCTCAAACTCCTGAGCTCAAGTAATCCATCCGATCAGCCTTTTAAATGTTGGGATTACAGGCATGTACCACCACACCCGTTTCAGAACTATTTTTATATTAATACTAAGACCATCACTTGCCATTTCACTGTGTTGACTTTTGCACTAGTGGTGCAAAAGCAATGGTAGCTAAAGCTTCTGGCACCTTAGACATCAAGGTGGTGACACCAAACTCTACTAGTAGTCATTGTATTCTTTGCCACACACCACACACGGTAAAACCAAACAAAAACCTAGTTTCACTTAAGAATGTCCTTGGCAAAGCAGTACACATTATTAATTTATTAAATCTCAACTTTTAGGCACACATCTTTTTGGTATTTTGTGTCATAAGAAATACACATAAAGCACTTGTGTGGCATACTGAAGTAGGATGGTTGTTTCAGGAAAAGCACTTGTGTGACTATTGAGTTGTGAGCTCAACTACCAGCTTTTTTCATTAAACACCTTTTTTTTTTTTTTTTTTTTTTTTTTTAAACTCAGGAGAATTAGTGACATACAACTCTAAAGGAAGATTTGTGCTTCGAAGGAAAACTGCATTGTTTGTTGAACATCCTTAGTTGTTTCTGATTCTATGGGAGCTATTTTACAACTCTGTTAAGTTGTAGATAACTGATGGCAATGCAAAATAAATCTTGTCTATAAATGTTAGGCAAATGAATTCTGCCTGGTGGAGGGACTGCTCTTCCCCATCCAGTAAAAAAGCCAGTCTTGTGTCCATGCGTACTTTCATTTTAACCTTTCAAAATTCCCTAAGAATTTGTGATTGTTTGGTTTCTCCTTTGAACTGGTTTAAATATCTGTCTGGTTTCCTCATTATGAGTTTAAAAAAACTTTAACGTGTTCATTTTGTGTCAGTATAAGAGTCATGGTTTTACCTTTTTTCTTTTTTTTAAAAAAACTGTCTTTTAATAAAGACTATAATTGCTCTAGCTTGGGTATTTAGCAGAAAATTTCTCAGAAATAATTAAAGTGAGTCTGTCAAGGAAAACAGCTGACAGTATTTGTTACCGAAGATCACATTCGAGCTTTCAAATGAAAATTGGAATATCCACTGCCCTGAGCCTGATAGCTTCCCAGCACTTAAAAACTTAAATTGTGAGGTTGGTGGTGACGTGAGTGAATGTGATGCTGGATAATAAAATGTGACAGTGTTTGGAAGATCTGCATAATTCAGTGAGCCAATATTTTCCAAATGACCAATGCATGATGTTACAAAATCTTGCATAAGAAAAAATCCATTCAAAGTACATGATAGGCCAATAGATTTTAATGTAACAGAGTATGAAAAGTTCATTGATATGGTTTCAGATTCTACATGCAACTAGCCTTTAAGAAACTACTGGCCAGACGCAGTGGCTTATGCCTGTAATCCCAGCAATTTGGGAGGCTGAGGAGGGCAGATCACCTGAGGTCAGGAGTTCAAGACCAGCCTGGCCAACATGGTGAAACCCCATCTCTACAACAATACGAAAACTAGCCAGGTATGATGGCGGGTGCCTGTAATCCCAGCTACTTGGGAGGCTGAGGCGGGAGAATTGCTTGAACCCAGGAGGCAGACAGAGATTGCAGCGAACCGAGATCACGCCATTGCACTCCAGCCTGGGTGACAGGGTGAGACTCCATCTCAAAAAAAACGAAAAAAGGAAACTATCACTTGCCGAATTTTGGTATAGTGTCAAAGTAGAAAATTCACAATTATCTGAAAAGACTATTACAATATTCCTTCCCTTTCCAACGATATCTGTCTGTGTGAGATATTTTCTTTATATCCTTATTCAATCAAAACAATATATCTTGGCCAGGCACAGTGGCTCACGCCTGTAATCCCAGCACTTTGGGAGGCTGAGGTGGGTGAATCACTTGAGGTCAGGAGTTCGAGACCAGCTTGGCCAACATGGTGAAACCCTGTCTCTACTAAAATACAAAAATTAGCCAGGTGTGGTAGTGGGCACCTGTAATCTCAGCTACTTGGGAGGCTGAGGCAGGAGAATCGCTTGAACCTGGGAGGCAGAGGTTGCAGTGAACTGAGATCTCGCCACCGCACTCCAGCCTGGATGACAGAGTGAGACTCTGTCCCAAAAGAAAACAAAAACAAAAACAAAATATATCATAACAGCTTGAATGGAGAAGCAGAAATGAGAATAAAGCTCTCCTGTATTAAGCCAGATACTGAAGAGATTTGCATAAATGTAAAACAATGCTATGCTTCTTATTAAATATACATTTTCTTAAATTTTGGAAGATAGTTATATTTTATAAAATATGTAATTAATGTTCACATGTAATGAGTTAATAATTGTTATCTTAAAGTAAACTAAGAAGTAGTTTTAACAGTCTTAGTTTTAATTTTTAATTTGGTAACTATTGATACATAAAACCTGCATAAACAAAATCTTGGGAGTCTTCAATAATTTTTAAGTGTTGAAGTCCTGAGATCAAAATGTTTGAGAACTATGACCTTAGAGAAAAAGATTGTTAAATTTGAGCTGGTTGAATGGTCGGCTTATGTCAGAAGACAGGGTTTGGAAAGAGGTAGGATTATGGATTAAGGTAAAGTTGAATTCCCTCCCGTACTGTGCAGAAGTCATTGGCTTTGCCATTAATAATAATAACAGTATCAGGTCAAGTGCAGTGGCTCATGCCTGTAATCCCAGCACTTTGGGAGGCTGAGGCGGGCGGATCACTTGATGTTTGAGACCAGCCTGGCCAACATAGCAAAACTGTGTCTCTACTAAAAATACAAAAATTAGCCAGGCTTGGTGGCGCATGCCTGTAGTCCCAGCTACTTGGGAGACTGAGGCATGAGAATCGCTTGAACCCGGATGGCAGAGGTTGCAGTGAGCCCAGATCATGCCACTGCTCTCCAGCCTGGGCAACAGAGCAAGAGCCTGTCTCAAACAAACAAACAAACAAACAAAAGTATCTACTAATTTGGGGGCACCTATTGTGCGCTAATTACACTACATAAATTACTTTGTTTATTCTTACACCAAGAATAGGTTTGCCCTTTCATAGTAGTAGTAATAATAATAATAATAAAAAAAGTAAATACATCTAGGTTCAAAATAAACCCAGAGTCAAAGAAGTTAAGTGATTTGCCCAGAGTCTAACAACCAAGAGGGAATCCTTATTTTGTTCTTCTCCATAGCCAGTAGCCTTAACCAGGAGTCCACATTATCTCCTGATTCTGAGTGGCCATGGTCAAGTCTAATTTTCCTGAGTCTGTTTTCCAATCTGTAAAACAAATGGGATCAGAGAGAGTTTCACCTACCATGGGCCAAGTCCTCAGCCCTATATGCAGAGCATATTACACATTCCTCTGCCTTCAGGAAGCTCCCAGTAGGATGTTCTTTAAAATCTGGCCAAGCTGTCTGATACTGGAATTTTCATAACCCATATTCTTAATGCTATCACTGTGAGTCCTAGGATTTCAGTGGCTTTGTGGTTGGAGAGTGAAGAAACCTAAGCAGAGAATGCAGAGATTGCCAGTTTATTAGTGTGGAGAGGCGAGATAACAATCCAGTAGTTAATTCATTTTGCCACTGAATCCTAGAGGCCGGGAACTAGAAACCTAAGCATAAAACCTCCACTGCTGCAAGACTCCCACCCCCCGCCCCACAATTCAGGAATTGCTTTCAGCCAACATTACCTCTGCTTTCTGAGCACAAGCCAGGCTATTGTGCTGGAAATAATCGGTGTTAGTCTTATTGGAGTGGCTTGCGTTGCCATGGTTACTATTTGGGTTCTGTGCACCTAAAATTTCAAGTATTTAACAGGCAAAAAGAGTTAGCTTATTTTTCTCTTTTTGTCTTTGGAAAATCAGATTGGAGAGAAAGCAGATTCTACATCCTATTAAATGTCTTGTGTTGAGTGGGTACTGTCATATCCGGCATTGCAGAGTCATAGTTAACTCTCAAGCAGTGAAAAGCAGCTTGGCCTTGGCCTTGAAAAATGGAGTTATCAGCATCCTGCTGAGGACCCACAGTTACTGCCTCCTGATGGATGGAAATGCAGATTGTCATTGCTGGTTGTGCAGCTAAAGAAATTGGGTGAGGCAGCTGGTTATTTATGACGGAGCAACACAGAGCTGGTCAGTGGTTTCCCCAGTTGCCACCACGCTGTGTACATGGCAACCTGCCCCCCAGCACTGAAGGCTGGGACAGAAGTTTGCAAAGAGATGGGAAGGGGAGGTGGGGATGAACCGGTGTGTGCGTGGGGGTAGCAGCACAGCAGTAGCAGAAAGGGAGCAAACTTGGCCACTCAGCACCGAGAGTGTGCAACACATGAAGACTCTGCTTTCAAAGCCATCATGTTTATTCGTGCTGCCTGTTTGCCTGTCTGGTTCACAGGCTCTGAATCGGCCTACAGTGGTGCCTAGAAATAGTCCCCTTTGCTTGGTCGCCATGAGTCAGACTGGTCTTTATGTGGCTGTCTCCTAGGAACCCAAAGCTATGCCACATGGCTGGAAGCTGTGTTTACAAGCTTTTCATCCGTCTTCCTTAACTTGTGGTTGCTATGGTTTCCTTCGCCTGCTGGGCTGGCCCTTTAAGGGGGACAAGCTGTCCACTCAGCCAAATGCCAGAGGCACCGGCTCCAATAGCTTCAGTCTTTTGGCCATGGGCTCCACCATATCTCATCACCTGCTCATTCGGAGCCCCAGACTTCTGCCTTGGTGAGGCTGACCTTGACCTTTGCCCTGTCATGTGTCCATTGTGGGGTCTGCCACCTTACTGCCTGTCCTGGCACCCTCTGCATTTGCCACAGTCAGGGTGTTTGTGGCTGGGCGCAGTGGCTCACGCCTGTAATCTCAGCACTTTGGGAGGCCAAGGCGGGTGGATCACGAGGTCAGGAGTTTGAGACCAGCCTGGTCAAGATGGTGAAACCCCGTCTCTACTAAAAATAAAGAAAATTTGCTGGGCGTGGTGATGGGCGCCTGTAATCCCAGCTACTCAGGAGGCTGAGGCAGGAGAACTGGTTGAACGCGGGAGGCGGAGGTGGCTGTGAGCCGAGATTGCACCACTGCACTCCAGCCTGGGCAACAGAGTGAGACTCCATCTCAAAAAAAAAAAAAAAAAAAAAATCAGGGTGTTTGTTTTGCTTCCTGTTGGACTGACTTCTCAATAGCTTGGATTTTGCTCAGATAGAGAGCCCTGTCTCCTCCGCCATGGTCATAATGACTTACTTAGATACAGAGCTTGTGTTTACCTGGAGGTGCCATCCTATCCTCTGTTACTTTGTCATGGACACCTGTTTATCCCCTTTTCAGGGTAATAGCACTTTGTGTTTGGGGGATCCACCCCATTCTCAGCTTATAGGTGTTTCTAGAGGGGCTTATCCCACCCCTCTTCAATGATTGGTGCAGGGATGAACCATAATCCAAGCCAGGCCAATGACAATTAATCCTGGAACTTTTGCTAGGAGAAATAAGTTTTTCTCTCTGTGGTTGTTTAGGGTATTGGATGTATCCTTCTTTTTTTTTTTTTTTTTCCTGTTGCCCAGGGATGAGTGCAATGGTGCAATCTTGGCCTCCCGGGCTCAAGAGATTCTTGTGCTTCAGCCTCCTGAGTAGCTAGGATTACAGATGTGCACCACCATGCCTGGCCAGGGTATTGGATGTAATCCTGATGTGCTGGGTGATGTGGAGGTGGGGGCTACTATTTAAAAGAGAATCAATCAACACACAGGAGAACAGGGCTAAAAGTTCAAAAGAAAGCCTGTGACTTGACATTGTTCACATGCCTCAACTGTAGTCCAGATACCTGAGTCAGAATAAACTCCCTTTTAATACCAATGCCTATTGAGGATGGGCTTTTTGTCACTTGCAACTGAAAGAGTCTGATACCTCCCCATTCATGAGGACACCAAGATTCAGAGAGTGAGGTAATCTACCCAGGATACCCAGCTGCTGTGATTTGACCCCGTTTCTCTTGGCTCCCATGACTATGTCTCTCCCACTATGCCTACTTTAAATAGTAATCTTACATTTGTGACACATTTCACAAGACACAAAGCACTTTCTCGTGACATACACCACCACACCAAATTCTACTGCTTTCACCGTGTGCTTCCAGCACAGGGCTATTATTATTATGATTAGACACACAGTATTATCAACCTCATTTTCCAGATGAGGGCATTGACAGTTGGTCACATGCACACTTGGCTGGTGAGTGGCAAGTGGGATTCTCTGCTTCAAGTTTGACTTAACGTTCATGCCATTTCCCTACATCACTTCCTGGGTATGCCATGGAGAGTAATTGCCTCAGCTGGTGGCCTCTTGTCCCTTGCTTTTCCCCCAGGGAGCCTTGATCAGTGCATATCTTGGAAGTAGTTGCTTTTGGAGGAGGCCTGACACAATGGAAAGGGCCTGAGACTTGGTGATCAAACAGACTCAAGTTTAGATCTTGCTTCCCCCACTTACTGGCTTTGCAACTGACTTAGTCCACTCGGACTGCTATAAGAAAATACCATAAACTGGGTGGCTAGTAAACAACAACAATGTATTTCTCATAGCTCCTGAGGCTGGGAAGTCCAAGATCAAGATGCCCACAGATTCTGTGTCTGGTGAGGGTCTGTTTTCCGGTTCATCACGTGGTGGAAGGGACAAGACAGCTTGGGCCTCTTTTATAAAAAGCACTAATCCCATTCATGAGGGCTTCACCTCCTTGAGCTAATGTTTTCCTCAAAGGTCCTATCTCCTAATACCATCATCTTATTAGGGGTGTTGGGATTTCAACATATACATTTTGGAGGGGACACAAATATTTATTTATTTTTATTTTTGAAACAGAGTCTCACTCTGTCACCCAGGCTGCAGTGTAGTGGTGCCATGTCAGCTCACTGCAACCTTCACCTCCCAGGCTCAAGTGATTCTCCTGCCTTGGCCTCTCAAGTAGCTGGGATTACAGGTGTGTGCCACCACACCTGGCTAAATTTTTTTTTTTTTTTTTTTTTTTTTTGAGATGGCTTCTCACTCTGTCATCCAGGCTGGAGTGCAGTGGTGTGATCTCGGTTCACTGCAACCTCTGCCTCCTGGGTTCAAGCAATTCTCCTGCCTCAGCCTCCCAAGTAGCTGGGATTATAGTAGCGTACCACTATGCCCAGCTAATTTTTGTATTTTTTTTTTTTTAGTAGAGATGGGGACTTGCCATGTTGGCCAACCTGGTCTCCAACTCCTGACCTCAAGTGATCTGTTCGCCTTGGCCTCCCAAAGTGCTGGGATTACAGATGTAAGCCACCACTCCCGGCCTGGTATACAGATATTTAGACCATAGCAGTAACCGTGGGCAAATTACTTACTTTACTCCTGTTTCCTCTCTGTAAAACCTACAAGTCAGAGAGAATAATGTCTTGCAAGGTTTTTGTGAGGATTAAATGAAGACAATGCATGTGAGTTGGAATAACATCCACAATTAACATTAGTTGAGCATTTATGACATGTATTGATTGACTCACTTAACCCTCAAGATAATGTTCTATAATAGGTATTATTCTTATCTCCATATGTTATATGAGAAAATGAGGCACACAGAGGTTAAGTGACTTGCCCAAGGCCACATTTCTTGTGAGTGGCTGAGCAGTTTTCAACCCAAACATGCTGGTTAAGAGCTCTGAAACACAGCATTGTGATGCACCTAGCTCAGTGCTGAGCACAGGGTAAATGCTCAGATAATGAGAGACTCTTTTTCCATTCCAATTCCATTTCTTTGGAGACCTTAGCATCCAGTGTTTAGGACAGAATTGAAGCAGTGGAACTAGTGTGGAAGACGGACACATTTGATAGTACAGATTAGAGCAGGGCTGGAGGCCCAATCAGGGAGGTAATAATGGTCAAAAATCGGCCAGGCACGATGGTTCACGCCTGTAATCCTAGCACTTTGAGAGGCCAAGGTGGGCGGATCACGAGGTCAGGAGTTCAAGACCAGTCTGGTCAACGTAGTGAAACCCTGTCTCTACTAAAAGTACAAAAAATGAGCCGGGTGTGATGATGTGAGCCTATAATCCCAACTACTCAGGAGCCTAAGGCAGGATAATTGCATGAACCTCGGAGGCAGAGGTTACAGTGAGCCGATATTGCGCCATTGCACTTCAGCCCGGGCAACAGTGGGAGAGCATCTGTGTTTTGATATTGACTAAGTCTTGATGGTGATAACCTTGATTCATTCATTCAGTACATGTTTATAACCCAGTGGAGATCCTTCCTTCCTTCCTTCCTTCCTTCTTTCCTTCCTTCCTTCCTTCCTTCCTTCCTTCCTTCCTCCCTTCCTTCCTTCCTTCCTTCCTCTTATTTTTTTGTAGAGACAGGGTCTCTCTGTGTTGCCCAGGCTTGTCTCAAACTCCTGGCTCCAGGTGATCCCCCTGCCTCAGCCTCTGGTAGTGTTGGGATTACACATGTGAGCCACCATGACTGGCTGAGAAACTAATATTTCTAGCAGTAGATTCTGCCCTCCCTTAGTGTCTGCCTCACCTTTCAGGAGACCTGTGGAGGTGGGTTGTATTAGTTTGTTTTTCATGCTGCTGATAAAGACATACCTGAGACCGGGTAATTTTTAATGAAAAAGAGGTTTAATGAACTCACAGTTGCACGTGATAGGGGAGGCCTCACAATCATGACAGAGGGTGAAAGGCACATCTTACATGGCAGCAGGCAAGAGAGAATGAGAGCCAAGTGAAAGGGGAAAGAAATCCCTTAAAACCATCAGATCTCATGAGACTTATTTACTACCAGGAGAACAGTAGCGGGGAAACTGCCCCCATGATTCAATTATCTCCCACCACATCCCTCCCACAACATGTGGGAATTACGGGAGCTACAATTCAAGATGAGGTTTGGGTGGGGACACAGCCAAACCATATCATGGGTGAAAACTTGAATCTGCTGCTTGGGTAAGAATGGGTGTGAGCTCCTGAGCGTTAGGTTTGAAGAACAGTGGATAGATGGTTGTACTCCATAACCAGACACCAAGCTCTTATTTGGCTGAGTGGGTTGGCACTCTGAGGCTGAAAATGGAATAGTTTTGAGACAGTACAACATATTTTTTAGAGGCTGAGCTAGAGGGACAGGAAGAGAAGGAGGAAAAACAAAGTAGCTGGCAGAGAGAGGACTTTGAGGGAAAAGAAGAAAAATATTTAAAAGAACTTTTATGAAGTTCTCCCATGTTATGCACAATGTAAACTTTCTTTCTTGTCTCCCCAAGAATTTTTCAGTAAAATAGACATTTCTTGTTGATGTTGATAGGGACAAGAGGCAGGGAAACTCTGGGCAGAAGAGGGCAGGTCCCTGGTGAGGGCTCTACCCTCAAGCCTGGAACCTCAGCTCAAAGTGAGAACGTACATCCCTGTTTTCCTGCTTGAATGTTGCCTTTACCAAAACTGCCCATGGCCTGTCTCACCCCTTCATCCTGTGCCCATAAAATCCCCAGGCTCATCTGGCAGAGAGAAGAGAAGCAGCTGGATGTCAGAGACTATGGCTGGACATTAGAGAGAAGTGGCTTGATTTCAGAGGGACAGCTTGATGATGTAGCTTTGGAGAAGAGTTTGGCTGGGGATGGCCAGATTTCAGGGGAAGATTACCTTCCCAGTCTGTCACCTTTTCAGCTCCCCTTCCCACTTAGAGACACTTTCATCAGCAATAAAATCCCCCTCATTTACTACCTTCAATTTGTTTGTGCAACCTCATTCCTTCTGGACGCCAGACAAGAAATTGGGTGCGGGTGTAAAAGGCTGTCACACTGACCCTCCACCGAGCTGTTAACACTTAAGCTGTCCTCAGGCGACAAAGCTAAAAGGACACTGTAACACTCCTTCTGGGGCTCAGGGGTCACAGGCACTTCCCCGTAGATGCTGCTGTGGGACCGCATGAAGTTTTGCTTCTGCTGGTGCTCGAAAGTACTTGCCCTGGCTCCTGCACCTACTCACCTGCGTGCTCCCCCTCCTGTGATGGGTGAAGCCCAGCAGGTCTGAGTGAGTGGAATTCACTCCTGTCAGTGCCGAAGCAGCTGGCTAGTTCCAGTGCCCCTGCGCTCCAGTTCCCACCTGTGAAGGGGTCAGGGAAATATTCTGCTTCAGTGTTTTGTAGAGTTTAATTTCTTTTGAGGACACCTTGAAATACTTAGTGGGATTGGGATGAACACAATGTCACCCACCAGGATTTTGCCATTTTGGGTCACATATTTTTGGATCACCTCCTATGTACCAGGCGTACTGAGGTGACAAAGATAGCTAGGACGTGGTCTCTGCACTCAAGGAGTGTAAAGTCTTTTGGGAGAGCAGGTGTGGAAACAGATTAGAGTGGAAGACCTTTAGTCTAGAAGACTGAACATCAGAGTTGTTCTAAAAGAATATGAAAAGTGATCACTTGCCTAAAGACAGACATAAAGACTGATGGAATACAATTGAGAGTCCAGAAATAAACACACACATATATGGCCTAATGATTTTCAACCAGAGTGCCAAGAACATTCAGTGAAGATAGAACAATCTTTTAACAAATGGTTTTGGAAAAGCTAGGCATCCACATGCAAAAAAAAAAAAAAAAAATGAAGTTGAACCCTTACCTTACACTATATACAAAAATTAACTCCAAATAGTTGAAAGACTTCAATGTATGACCTAAAGCTATAAAACTCATAGAGAAAATCAGGGGAAACCTTAATGACATTAGATTTTGCAGTGATTTCTTGGCCATGACACCAAAATCACAGGCAACGAAAGAAATAATGAACTGGACTACATCAAAATTTAAAACTTTTGTGCATCAAAGGACATAATCAGAGTGAAAAGGCAATCATGGATTGGGGAAGATATTTGCAAATCATATATCTGAGAGGGGTTAATATCTGGTATATATAAAGAATGCCTAAAACTCAGCAATGACAAAAACAAACAACTGGATCAAAAATTGGGCAAAGGCCTTGGATAGACATTTTTCGAAAGAAGATATATAAATGGACAATAAACACATGAAAAGATGCTCAACATCACAAATCAATAGGGAAATGAAAATTAAAACCACAATAAGACAGGGTTCCCTAATCCTTGTTAGGAACTGGGCCACAGAGCAGGAAGTGAGTGGCAGGTGGGTGAGCATTACCACCCAAGCTCCACCTCCTATCAGATCAGCCGTGGCATTAGATTCTTATAGGAGCGCAAACCCTACTGTGAACTGCATATGTGAGGGATCTAGGTTGTGTGCCCCTTATCAGAATCTAACTAATGCCTGATGATCTGAGGTGGAACAGTTTAATCCCAAAACCATCTCCCTGCAACCTCATCCTTGGAAAAGTTGTCTTCCATGAAACTCATCCCTGGTGCCAAAAAGGTTGGGAACCACTGCAATAAGATACAACCTTACACCCATTAGGATGGGTACTATTCAAAACAAACAAACAAACAGATACCCCCTCGTCCCAAAATAATAAGTGTTAGTGAGGAAGTGGAGAAATTGAAACTCTTATGTATTGTTAGTGTGAATATAAAATGGAGCAACCACTGTGGAAAAAAGTACTCAAGTTCCTAAAAAAAAAAAAAACACGGTTATTATATGATCCAGTAATTTCACTTCTGGGTATATACAAAAAATAATTTAAAGCAGAGACTCCAACAAATAGTTATATACCAATATTCATAGCAGCATTACTCATAATAGCCAAAAGGTAAAAGCAACTCAAGTGTCCATTGATGGATGAATGGAAAAAACAAAATTTGATACATATATACATTAGAATATTATCCATCCTTAAAGAGGAAGGAAACTCTGACCCATGCTACCACATGGATAAACCTTATGGACATTGTGCTGAGTGAAATAAGCCAGTCACAAAAAGACAAATACTGTTAAGATTCCACACTTGTATGAAATACCCAGAGTAGTCAAATTCCTGGAAACAGAAAGTAGAATGGAGGCTACCAGGAGCTAGGGTAGGAAGGATGGGAAGTTTAGGGGATCCAGAGTTTCAGTTTTTTGATGAAAAACTTCCTGAGATGGATGGTGGTACTGGCTGCACAACGATGTGAATGGCTTAATGCTACAGACCTGTACACTTAAAAAATAATTAAGATGGTAAATCTTATGTGTGTTTTACCACAAGTTTTAGAAATTTAAAAAACTTTAAAAAGTGATTACCCACTTAAAAATCACACCACTGTAATGACTGACAACATTTTGTACTATGAAGGGATGGTGCGATCCAGGGGGCTATGAATGACTGGTGGGTAAGGTCCTAGCTGCCCAGTAAAGGCAGATTGTAGTGGACAATGTCCAGACATCGCAACAGATTTATGGCAACTGAAGTTGTAACTGGTTTTGGACATTCAACTGTTTTGGCGGGTCATATGACCTTAGTTTGAGTGTTGTGGTCTTTTGTTATTAAGATAGCCATATTCCAGAATGACTATAATTCCAGAATGGAACAGGTCTCAAATCTTCCATGCACATTATCTTCTGTTGTGATGACAACGTGAGAAATGCCATAAGAGATAGAGACAGGTGCAGGATACCTATTTGTTCATTCATTCTTGAGACAGGACAGAGGTGTAAATTACTGCTTCTTTGCTACATCCTCTGCCATGCTGTGCTTTTTTCTTAGTGCATCATGCTTTGGCTGTAGGGTTTTTTGTCTTATTAATGGGGCACTTTATGTTCAATGGGGAAGCTAATTTTCCTAGTTGGGTTCCCTGGGGGAACAGACCTCAGATTGCAGATTTGTGCACACGTTTATGAGACACTTCTCAGCAACAACAACTGTGAGGGAGTGAGGGCGGCAGGTTCGGAAGAGGCCTCAGCCAATCCCATGGGAAGTTCTGAAACTGGGAGGGTCCTTCTGAATTATCCACAGGGAGGTAAGGGGGTAGGATCTTCTGCCTCATGGTCCTCGGACACAGGCTGTCCTGGGGAGGGAGAATGATCTGGGGTGAGATAACACTCCTTGGCTGAGGACAATGCTTGAGGAGTGTTTTAGCCACGGGCCCTCAATAGCCAACACTTTATTTATTTTTTTGAGACAGTCTTGCTCTGTTGCCCAGGCTGGAGTGCAGTGGCACAATCTCGGCTCACTGCAACCTCCGCCCTCCCGGTTCAGGTGATTCTTGTGCCTCAGCCTCCTAAGTAGCTGGGATTACAGGCACGTGCCACCATGCCTGGCTAATTTTTATATTTTCAGGTAGAAACGGGATTTCACCATGTTTTCCAGGCTGTCTTGAACTCCTGGTCTCAAATGATATGCCCGCCTTGGCCTCCCAAAGTGTTGGGATTACAGGCATGAGCCACCGGGCCCAGCTGATAGCCAACACTTTAGGCATTTGAGGGAGGGTGTGCCTTAGTCCAAAAGCCCAGGCAGTGAAAAAAAAAAAAAACAAAATCCTCTGCAGGGGGATCTGGGCAGCACAGCACACATATGTATGCTGTACCAGTCTTCTGCTTTTGTCTTTAGCAGTTATTGGTACCAGAAGTAAGACATTTCCTGGAAAGGTAGCACAAAACAATACCAGAAGCATGAACAGGGGTTGACTTAGAAAAAAAAAAATCTCGGCTGGCTGTGGTGGCTCACGCCTGTAATCCCAGCACTTTGGGAGGCCAAGGCGGGTGGATCACGAGGTCAGGAGATTAAGACCATCCTGGCTAACACGGTGAAACCCTGTCTCTACTAAAAATACAAAAAATTAGCCGGGCGTGGTGGTGGGGGCCTGTAGTCACAACTACTTGGGAGGCTGAGGTAGGAGAATGGCAGGAGAAAGCTCCCGGGAGGCGGAGCTTGCAGTGAGCCCAGACCGTGCCTGGGTGACAGAGCGAGGCTCCATCTCAAAAAAAAAAAAAAAAAAAAAAAAAAAAAAAAAAAATCTCTTGCTTAAATAATAACAGTAAAAATGGAAAAAATAAGTATGAAACTCCAACCTCCCTTCTGAATTACTTGTTTTCACTTGCTGTGTTATTATCTGGTCAATATCCATCTGTACATATCAATTTTACACAGTTATGATTATAGGTATTGTGTATATGTGTGTATATAATATTTGTGTTATGTGTATGTATATAAAAATGGCACTTTTTTGTTGATCACAGTTTGTTCGAGTTAAATTTGATAGAGAGAAACATGGATATTAAATGCACAAGTAGATTAGTTTTGATAAGTGTATGCACTTGGGTAACTACCACGCCAGTCAAGGTAAACATTTCCATTACTCCAAATGGTTCCCTTGTGACCCTTTCTGGTCAGTCTTCACCCCCATAGGCCTCTACTGTTCTGATGTCTATCACTATGGATTAGTGTTGTCTGTTTTTGAATTTTAGATTAAAGGAAACAGAGAGGATTGACTCTTTTGATACACATATATGTAAAGAATGACTTTTTTGTTTCCATAATACTACTAATGTGATTTTTCTAATTATAAAATATATATGCTTTCATTATCAATATTACACAATGCAGTATAGTATTATGCAGCATTCAAAACAACTGTGCTCCGACCTATTTCCTATAGGTGACCACCGAATCTTGGTATATTTTCTTACAGTGGTTCTCAATGTCTAGTCTCCAGACTAGCAACCTCAGCAGAACCCAGAAATGCAAATTTTTCAGCCCCACTTCAGATCTACCAAATCGGAAACTCTGGGGTTGTAGACTAGCCATGTGGTTTAAGAAGCCCTCCAGGCCGGGCGCGGTGGCTCAAGCCTGTAATCCCAGCACTTTGGGAGGCCGAGACGGGCGGATCACGAGGTCAGGAGATGGAGACCATCCTGGCT
>NW_016805922.1:374968-381823 GCF_001698545.2 Rhinopithecus bieti
CCCTCCCTTCCTCCCTCCCTCCTTCCTTCCTTCCTCCCTCTGTCCCTTCCTTCTTCTTTCCTTCCTCCCTCTGTCCCTTCCTTTCTTTCTTCCTTCCTTCCCACATTTTTGTATTCTACATTTTCATATGACATGACACCTTGTTAGAAACATTACTATGCCATGACAGGTAATGAGTTAATTTATTCAGAGTAGGAGAAACTGGTGTGGTATTCAAGTGTAGAAATGAGGGTAGATGTGGCCTTCTTGGGCTTTTGCCCTCTCTTGGGATAACTGTTTCCCAGCCTGGCCACATTTGTGGAAGGCCTCCTTACTCCCTGTCATCCCCACATAGCATGAGGATGCTGGAAATGTGTTTGGGTGGAGAGGTTCAGTTGTATGTGGGAACATTTACAAGTAAACCTTGTCTCATTTATAGCAGGTGAATACAAACGTTATCCAGGCAAATGACACAGAAGGCTGGCACTTGTGGTTCCCAAATAAGAGTTGGTCTCGAGAAGTCTAGGTGGGCAGACATGGATGTGCCAGTGTTAGGGGAGACATCCTGAAGGAAAGATCACTATGTGGCTTTGTGGGAGACATTGTCTGGGTCCTTGGTTCTGGTTCTGGTTGAACAAGAACCCTCCTCTTGCCTCATAATACAGCACTGCTGGGGAGCACTGTGTCCACTGGTGGACTCCAGACTGGCAGGCGTGACTTTGGTCCTCCTTGGGAAGTGCCTATTGACTTTTCTTTCTTGCTCTGAGATGCCATTTGTTAGGCCAAAAGAGGAGAAGGGACTTTATCCACAAGCATATACTCCCCAGAGTATAGCCCTCCACACAAAGGCTTTCTATTCACCTTGCAAGAAATGACCTTTCAAGATATGACCTGGGAGCATCCAAAGATTGGGGAAGTGACTTGCCCAAGGTCACACAGTGGGCGTGTTCTGTCAACACTGAGATTCCAGTCCTAATCACCTAACTCCAAATTCTGCCCTCTTTCCACCCTGTGGCACTGCCTCCTGGAGCAGGCATGGTTCTGTTCTTCTTTATGGTGGACAGGGCAGTAGGAACAGGGATAGTGCTGGACATCTTAGGGAGCAAGAGGCACCTATATCAGAACTTCTGGGGAAAAGGAAGGAAGAGAACATGAAATGCAGTGTGATGTAGTGCAAAAATGAGTGGGTTCTGGGGCCAGTGTGACCTGATTTAGAATCAGAGCTGAGGTTCTTACAGGTTGTGTGATGTATCAGTTATTGATTGCTGTGTAACAAATTACCCTTAAACTCAGCAGCTTGAAAAAACCCACACATTTATTATCTCAGAGATTCTGTGGATCGGGAATCCAGGTGTGCCTTACCTGGGTCCTCTGCTTGTGGGTCTCTTACAAGACTGCTTTTGACGTATTGGCTGGTGCCTGGTGCTGAGGTCTCATATAAAGGCTTAACTAGAACGATCCTGTCTTAGTCTCCCGAGGCTTCTAAAACAAGATGTCACAGACTGGATGGCTTAAAAAGCAGACATTTCTTTTGTTACAACTTTGGAGCTTCTCAGTCTGAATTTAGAGGTCAGGGTGCCAGCATGGCCAGGTTCTGGTGAAGGCTGTCTCTTCCTGGTTTATAGACTATTGCCTCCTTACTGTGTCCTCATATGGCAGAGAGAGAGAGGGGGAAGAGAGAGAGAGGAGGGGAATAGAGAGAGAGAGAGAGAGACTCTCCTCTCTGGTCTCTTCTTATAAGGGTACTAATCCCATCCTCAGGCTCCAACCTCATGACCTCATCTAACCCTAATTATCTCCTGAAGACCCTGTCTCCAAGTACCGTCACATTGGTAGTTACGGCTTCAACATGTGAATCTGGGGAGGATATAGCTCTGTCCATGGCATATCTGCTTCCAGGCTGACTCACATGGTTGGTGGCAGGATTCAGTTTCTCCTGGGTTGTTGGATAAGGGCCTGGGGTCCTTGCTTCCTGTTGGTCTGAGGCCATCCTTGCTTCCTTCCACAGGGGTCTCCCCAGCATGGCAGATAGTTTAACTCTTCTGTATCCCCTCAACCCTTTTAAACATGTAAAACGGCAATAGCTGTAGCTATCTTAGAGTTGTCATGGGGATTCCCTGAGGTAATGTAGAAAATGGCCTTGCACAGAAAACAGCACCTTGTTGGGGCTTCCTAAATGGCAACTATTATTCCCATTATTATAATTTTTAGGGCACCTGATATTCAGAAGCTTGTCTATTGTCCAGACAGCATATGGGGATATACCCCTTACCCCTGCTATAACACAAAGACTTCCCCAGTCTTTGTGCTTAGAAGGACATTGTCCTTAGAAGGACAATTTCTAAGCACCAGAGAAAATACATCTGAGACCACGTGACTGGCAGTTCTCAGAGGTGTGACCTGGGAAATACAATGGTTGCATTTATTGTCTCTTCATGATAAGAGCGGGACTTAGCTTCTCAGAGTAGGCCCCAAAGTGTTCTTCACATCCTCAGGAACAAACCCAACTGCAACCGCTGCATGTGGAACAGCCCCAGCTGCACCCACGGCATCTGTAACAGACCCCACCTGCACCCACAGCATCCAGAACAGCCCCCAACTGCACCCACTGCATGCAGAACAGCCCCAACTACACCCACGGCATCCAGAACAGCCCCCAACTGCACCCACTGCATGCGGAACAGCCCCAACTACACCCATGGCATCCAGAACAGACCCCAACTACACTCACTGCATCCAGAACAGCCCCCAACTGCACCCACTGCATGCGGAACAGCCCCAACTACACCCACAGCATCCAGAACAGACCCCACCCGAAACCACGGCATCCAGAACAACCCCCAACTACACCCACAGCATCCAGAACAGCTCCCAAATGAACCCACGGCATCCTGAACAGCCCCCAACTGCACCCACTGCATCTAGAACAGACCCCAACTGAAACCACTGCATATGGCACAGCATGAACTCTGGGAAGTTCGACTTGAGCCACTTTTGTAGTTGATCTCATCATTCAACCATCATTTCTGGTTTTTGTCCCATGTTTGTTAATATCTGAAAGCATCTCTGTCTGCTGTTTTCCCAACCAATCCTGGGCACAATTAACAAGGTGTTTTCCAGAGGCCCTGGGAGCCATATCTTTCTCAGTCATCATTTGGGGCCATTACAGGGAGAAGTAGAAGTCTTATTGCTGTGGGATAATGTAGATGTCCTAAATCCTCGCTAGGTAGAAACAAGACCAGACTGAATGTCTGTTCTGAATGATCTTTCTCTGCTTAAATGGAGTCCAGGAGGAACCCTTACTTGCAAAATGTGTATTATTCAGCCCGATGCTGAGTTCATTTCCTAAAAGAGATTGGGTCCAAATAACACTTTAATTGAATTCAGTTTCTTGACCTAACACTGACTTGGTTCTCCCTTCTGTGACTTCCAACATTACACAAAGGAGGAGGAGGAGGAATAGACAAAGCGATTCACATGGATTTATAGGCCAAGCCACTCACTTCCACATTCCATAAAGCCCAAATGACTGCATAGGAAACAGCTGCAGCATTTATCGGGGCCTGGTAAGGCCTCATTACCATCCCACCTCCTCACAGGGGGTATTGCCTCCAAATGGAGTGCAGTGGAGGGAGTAATTGACTCTGCTGCCCTGGCACCTGGTGTTTCTGCCAAATGCCTAAGGTCAGTGCTGAAAACAAAAACAAAAACCGGATGGAAGGAGGCCTCAGGGCCTCCAGTGAGTGTGGGGAGCGGAGCTGAGAGATGGTCAGAAGGGATTTCATTTGTTTGTATTTTTCTTCTCTCACATAAGGAATGTTTATTGATCACCTGCTATATGTCAGGCATAGTTGTATGCACTGGGGATACAAGAACAGACACAGCTCCTGCTGTCTTAGAGCAGGTACTCTAGGTGGCTCTGCCTAAACAATGACCCCTTGCCACATATGACTATTTAGATTTTTAAATTATTATTATACTTTAAGTTCTGGGATACATGTGCAGAACGTGCAGGTTTGTTATGTAGGTATACATGTGCCATGGTGGTTTGCTGCACCCATCAACCTGTCATCTACATTAGGTATTTCTCCTAATGCTATCCCTCTCCTTGCCCCCCACCCCCGACAGGTGGTGGTGTGTGATGTTCCCCTCCCTGTGTCCACCATATGTTCTCTTTGTTCAACTCCCACTTATGAGTGAGAACATGTGGTGTTTGTTTTTCTGTTCCTGTGTTAGTTTGCTCAGAACGATGGTTTCCAGCTTCATCCATGTCCCTGCAAAGGACATGAACTCATTCTTTTTTATGGCTGCATAGCATTCTATGGTGTATATGTGTTACATTTTCTTTATCCAGTCTATCATTGATGGGCGTTTGGGTTAGTTCCAAGTCTTTGCTACTGTGAATAGTGCTGCAATAAACATAGGTGTGTATGTGTCTTTATTGTAGAATGATTTATAATCCTTTAGGTATATACCCAGTAATGGAATTGCTGGGTTAAATGGTATTTCTGGATCTAGATCCTTGAGGAATCACCACACTGTCTTCCACAATGGTTGAACTAATTTGGATTCCTACCAACAGTGTAAAAGTGTTCTATTTCTCCACATCCTCTCCAGCATCTGTTGTTTCCTGAATTTTTAATGATCACCATTCTAACTGGTGTGAAATGGTATCTCATTGTGGTTTTGATTTGCATTTTCTCTAATGACCAGTGATGATGAGTTTTTTTTCATATGTTTGTTGGCTGCATAAATGTCTTCTTTTGAGAAGTGTCTATTCATATCCTTTGCCCACTTTTTGATGGGGTTGTTAATTTTTTTTCTTGTAAATTTGCTTAAGCTCCTTGTAGATTCTGGATATTAGCCCTTTGTCAGATGGGTAGATTGCAAAAATTTTCTCCCATTCTGTAGGTTGCCTGTTCACTCTGATGGTAGTTTCTTTTGCCATGCAGAAGCTCTTTAGTTTAATTAGATTCCATTTGTCAATTTTGGCTTTTGTTGCAAATACTTTTGGTGTTTTAGTCATGAAGTCTTTGCCCATGCCTATGTCCTGAATGGTATTGCCTAGGTTTTCTTGTAGGGTTTTAATGGTTTTATGTCTTACAGTTAAGTTTGTGATCCATTTTGAGTTAATTTTTGTATAAGGTGTAAGGAAGGGGTCTAGTTTCAGTTTTCTGCATATGGCTAACCAGTTTTCCCAACACCATTTATTAAATAGGGAATCCTTTCCCCATTGCTTGTTTCTGTCAGGTTTGTCAAAGATCGGATGGTCATAGATGTGTGGTGTTATTTCTGAGGCCTCTGTTCTGTTTCATTGGTCTATATATCTGTTTTGATACCATTACCATACTGTTTTGGTTACTGTAGCCTTGTAGTATAGTTTGAAGTCAGGTAATGTGATGCCTCCAGCTTTGTTCTTTTTACTTAGGATTGTCTTGGCTATACCAGCTCTTTTTTGGTTTCATATGAAATTTAAAGTATTTTTTTTCTAATTCTGTGAAGAAAGTCAATGGTAGCTTTGGGCAGTATGGTCATTTTCATTATATTGATTCTTCCTATCCAAGAGCATGGAATGTTTTTCCATTTGTTTGTGTCCTCTCTTATTTCCTTGAGCAGTGGTTTGCAGTTTTCCTTGTAGAGGTCCTTCACATCCCTTGTGAGTTGTATTTCTAGGTATTTTATTCCCTTTGTAGCAATTGTGAATGGGAGTTCACTCATGATCTGGTTCTCTGTTTGTCTTTTATTGGTGTATAGGAATGCTTGCGATTTTTTCACATGGATTTTGTATCCTGAGACTTTGCTGAAGTTGCTTATCAGTTTAAGGAGTTTTTGGGCTGAGACGATGGGATTTTCTAAATATACAATCATGTAATCTGCAAACAGAGACAATCTGACTTCCTCTCTTCCTATTTGAATACCTTTTATTTCTTTCTTCTGCCTGATTGCCCTGGCCAGAATTTCCAATACTATGTTGAATAGGAGTGGTGAGAGAGGGCATCCTTATCTTGTGCTGGTTTTCAAAGGGAATGCTTCCGACTTTTGCCCATTCAGTGTGATGTTGGCTATGGGTTTGTCATAAATAGCTCTCATTATTTTGAGATATGGTCCATTAATATGTAGTTTATTGAGTGTTTTTTAGCATGAAGGGATGTTAAATTTTATCGAAGGCCTTTTCTGCATCTATTGAGATAATCATGTGGTTTTTGTCATTGGTTCTGTTTATGTGATGGATTACATTTATTGATTTGCATATGTTGAACCAGTCTTGCATCCCAGGGATGAAGCCGTCTGATTGTGGTGGATAAGCTTTTGAATGTGCTGTTGGATTCGGTTTGCCAGTATTTTATTGAGGATTTTTGCATCTATGCTCATCAGAGATATTGGCCTGAAATTTTCTTTTTTTGCTGTGTCTCTGTCAGGTTTTGGTATCAGGATGATGCTGGCTTCATAAAATGAGTTAGGGAGGAGTCCCTCTTCTATTGTTTGGAATAGTTTCAGAAGAAATGGTACCTGCTCCTCTTTGTACCTCTGGTAGAATTCAGCTGTGAATCTGTCTAGTCCTGGGCTTTTTTTGGTTGGTAGGCTATTAATTACACCTCAATTTCAGAACTTGTTATTGGCCTATTCAGCAATTCGTCTTTTTCCTGGTTGAGTCTTGGGAGGTTGTGTGTGTTCAGGAATGTATCCATTACTTCTAGATTTTCTAGTTTATTTGCATAGAGGAGTTTGTAGTATTCTCTGATGGTAGTTCGTATTTCTCTGGGATCAGTGGTGATATCCCCTTTATCATTTTTTTTCTTGTGTCTATTTGATTCTTCTCTCTTTTCTTCTTTATTAGCCAGGCGAGCAGTCTATCTATTTTGTTAATTTTTTCAA
>NW_016805922.1:382479-407184 GCF_001698545.2 Rhinopithecus bieti
AAAATCTCTCAGCATTTGCTTGTCTGTAAAGGATTTTATTTCTCCTTTGCTTATGAAGTTTGGCTGGATATGAAATTCTGGGTTGAAAATTCTTTTCTTTAAAAATGTTGAATATGGGCCCCCACTCTCTTCTGGCTTGTAGGATTTCTGCAGAGAGGTCCACTGTTAGTCTGATGGGCTTCCCTTTGTGGGTAACCCGACCTTTCTCTCTGGCTGCCCTTAACATTTTTTCCTTCATTTCAACCTTGGTGAATCTGACGATTATGTGACTTGGGGTTGCTCTTCTTGAGGAGTATCTTTGTGGTGTTCTCTGTATTTCCTGAATTTGAATGTTGGCCTGTTTTGCTAGGTTGGAGAAGTTCTCCTGGATAATATCCTGAAGTGTGTTTTCCAGCTTGATTCCATTCTCCCTGTCACTTTCAGGTACACCAATCAAATGTAGGTTTGGTCTTTTCACATAGTCTCATATTTCTTGGGGGCTTTATTCATTCCTTTTCATTCTTTTTTCTCTAATCTTATCTTCATGCTTATTTCATTAAGTTCATCTTCAATGTCTGATATCCTTTCTTCCACTTGATTGATTTGGCTATTAATATTTGTGTGTGCCTCCTGAAGTTCTTGTGCTGTGTTTTTCAGCTCCATCAGGTTATTTATGTTCTTTTCTAAACTGGTTATTCTAGTTAGCAGTTCCTGTAACCTTTTATCAAGGTTCGTAGTTTCCTTGCATTTAGTTAGAACATGCGCCTTTAGCTCAGAGGAGTTTGTTATTACCCGCCTTCTGAAGTCTACTTCTGTCAACTTGTCAAACTCATTTCCCATCCAGCTTTGTTCCCTTGCTTGTGAGGAGTTTTGATCCTTTGGAGGAGAAGAGACATTCTGGTTTTTGGAATTTTCAACCTTTTGCTCTGGTTTTCCTCATCTTCGAGGCTTTATCTACCTTTGGTCTTTGATGTTGGTGACTTTCTGGTGGAGTTTTGTGTGGGCGTCCTTTTGTTGATGTTGATGCTATTGCTTTCTGTTTGTTAGTTTTCCTTCTAACAGGCCCCTTTTCTGCAGGTCTGCTGGAGTTTGCTGGAGGTCCATTCCAGACCCTGTTTGCCTGGGTATCACCAGTGGAGGTGCAGAACAGCAAAGATTGCTGCCTGCTCCTTCCTCTGGAAGCTTCGTCCCAGAGGGGCACCTGCCAGATGCCAGCTGGAGCTCTCCTGTATAAGGTGTCTGTTAACCCCTGCTGGGAGGTGTCTCCCCATCAGGAGGCACAGGGGTCAGGGATCCACTTGAAGAGGCAGTCTGTCCCTTAGCAGAGCTCAAGCACTATGCTGGGAGAACTTCTGCTCTCTTCAGAGAGATTTCTCTGTGATTTCTTCATTTCAGAGCTGTGAATCTTCACTTCAGAGCTGGCAGGCAAGAATGTTTAAGTCTGTTGAAGCTGCACCCACAGTTGCCCCTTCCCTCAGGTGCTCTGTCCCACGGAGATGGGAATTGTATCTATACGCCCCTGACTGGGGCTGCTGCCTTTCTTTCAGAGATGCCCTGCCCAGAGAGGAGGAATCTAGAGAGGCAGTCTGGCTACAGCGGCATTGCCATGCTGCAGTGGGTTCTGCACCTAGTTGGAACTTCCCAGTGGCTTTGTTTACACTATGAGGGGAAAACCACCTACTCAAGCCTCCGTAATAGTGGACGCCACTCCCCACACCAAGCCAACCTAAAAATTCAGTTTTACAGTTACACTTGCCACATTTTAAGTACTCAGTGGCCACCTGGGGCTAGTGACAATCGCATGACAGGTTGACTTTAGACTGCTGTGGTGGCAGTGAGAATTTCAAGACAGTGATTCTTAGCTTGCTGGACTCCATGGGGGTGAGGTCCACTTAGCATGACCACTTGGCTCCCTGTCTTCAGCCCCCTTTCCATGGGAGTGAATGGTTCTGTCTCTCTGGCATTCCAGGCATCACTAGGGCATGAAAAAAAACTGCTGCTGCTAGCTCAGTGTCTGCCCAAATGGCCACCCCATTTTGCGCTTGAATCCCAGGGCCCTGGTGTAGGCACCCGAGGGAATCTCCTGGACTGTGGGTTGCGAAGACCATGGGAAAAGCTAGTATCTGGGCTGGGTAGCACTGTCCCTCATGGCACAGTTCCTCATGACTTCCCTTGGCTAGGGGAGGGGGTTCCCTGACCCCTTGTGCTTCCCAGATAAGGCGACGCCCTACTCTGCCTCTGCTTGCCCTTTATGGGCTGCACCTGCTGTCTAACCAGTCCCAATGAGATGAACTGGGTACCTCAGTTGGAAATGCAGAAGTCCCACCTTCTCGGTCTTTCTGGGAGCTGCAGATCAGAACTGTTCCTGTTTGGCCATCTTGCCAGCCCTACCTCCGGCCCCCAGCTATTTAGATTTAAACTCATTAAATGAAGCCAACCTAAAAATTCAGTTCTGCAGTCACACTTGCCACATTTTAAGTGCTCAATGGCCACCCGGGGCTAGTGACAATCATATTGGACAGTGCAGGTACAGAAAATTTTCACCAATGCAGAATATTCTCTTAGACACATTGGTCTAGTGGAGGTGGGGTGTGGAGAGTCTGGAAATAGTCATTAAGTGAACAAACAAATATGTAGCTGGGCATGGTGGCTCATGCCCGTAATCCCAGCATTTTGGAGGCCAAAGCAGGAAAATCACTTGAGCCCAGGCATTTGAGGCCAGCCTGAGCAATACAGTGAGACCACCGCCATCTCTACAAAAAAATAAAAAAATTAGCCGGGCTCCTGGTGTTTCAGGTCACACCTGATGTTTCAGTACGATCTGTAGTCCCAGCTACTTGGGAGGCTGAAGTGAGAGGATTGCTTGAGCCCAGGAGGTCCAGGCTGCAGAAGGCTGTGATCATGTCACTTCACTCCAGCCTGGGTGACAGGGCATGACCTTCTCTCTAAAAAAAAAAGAAAAAATTACCCACTGCCCCCACCAAAAGTAGGTAAATAAGATAACTTCAAATGTGGTAGCCCTATGAAAAAAATGAAACAATGAAATGTGCTGGAGTTGTTTTTTGGATAGGGTGGTCTGGGTGGGCCTGTCTGAGAAGGCGACGCAGGAGCCAAGACCCAGGGAGGATCTGAATGAATAGAAAGTACTGGGAGCACTGCAGAAATATAAGTAGGCGAAGCATGGCCTGGAGTAGGGAGCAAGAGGGAGAGAAGCATGAGATGGGCTCAGGAGTGAGGCGGATGCCCAATCCCATGGGCTCATGGGGAGAAGCATGCATTCAACTCTAAGTGCAGGGAGGACATCATGGACTGCCCACAGGAAAGTGTTATGATCTGATTCACATGTGAAAAGCTCACTCTGGTTCCAGGGTTGATCGCTAATAGGAGGGAGGCATGAGCAGAGACAGAGGGACCAGTAGGGAGCTCCTAAAGCTGTTCAGGTGGGAGAAGACGGGGCCTTGGGATCACGGAGAAAAGGCAGTAGCTAACCCTAGAGGGAGACAGTATTCATGTTGTAGCTCAATTCTGCATCCAAAAATACAGGGGACAATGATAGCACCCAGTATGTGGTGCCACCGATATGAGTATACAGAGAGCTAGTGTCTATAAAGTGCCCAGTCTTTTCAGTACGATGGTATACGGCATCATCTTGTCTAACCCACTTTTGTCTCTCAAAATATTTTCTAGCTCCTTTTCTTGCCTCTTCTAGTCTGGTTTCCACTCTACCACTAGAGTTGCCTTCCTCAAAGGCCAATCTGATGTCAGTTCCCTTCAGCGCTCCTGGGGGAACCCAGATGAAACTCCGAGCTTGTTAGTACAGCCTAGGAGGCTCCTCACGCTTCAGCCCATGTTACTGTCCAGCATCACCTCTCCCACTCTCCGCCTGGCACTCTGCTGCAGCTAACACCAATTGTCCCGTTGGCTCATGCAGTTCCCTTAGCTGGGAATACTTTCCCTCCCCTACTTGGGTGGGCTATCTCCAACTCTCTGTGTTTCTAAGCTCAGCTTAGAAATTTTCACCTCCAAGAAACCACTTCTGTGTTTCCAAGTCTAGGTCAAGTGCCTTTACATGTGATCCCATGGGACCCTATACTTTTCCATCATGTTGAATTACAATTGCCTGTTTACTAGTCTCTTCCGTTAAACTGAGGTCTTCGCAACAGTAGGGACTATTTCTGTCCAGTTCATGATTGTGTGTATCTCAATGCCTAGACTATACCGAGTGCTTAAGATATATTTTGTTCAGGCCGGGCATGGTGGCTCATGCCTATAATCCCAACACTTCGGGAGGCCAAGGTGGGTGGATCACAAGGTCAGGAGTTCGAGACCAGCTTAACCAAGATGGTGAAACCCTGTCTCTACTAAAAATACAAAAATTAGCCAGGCGTGGTAGTGGGTGCCTGTAATCCCAGCTACTCGGAAGGTTGAGGCAGGAGAATTCCTTGAACCTGGGAGGTGGAGGTTGGAGTGAGCCGAGATCACGCCACTGTACTCCAGCCTGGATGACAGAGTGAGATTCTGTCTCAAAAAAAAAAAAAAAAAGAAAAAAAGAAAAAAAAGATATATTTTGTTAATGAGCAAGTAAATGAATTCGTAAAAATCATCTATTCATAGCATTTGGTAGACCACTTTCTTTTCCTATGCCCTTCTTTTCACATTGTTATTATTATTTTCAAACAACCATTCTTTAGGCTTCCCAACCTGAGTGCGTTAGCTCAGGGTGCCATAATAAAATACCACACACTTGGGGCTTAAAAATCAGAAATGTATTTTCTAACAGTTCTGGAGGGTGGAAATCTGAGATTAGGGTGCCAGCATGGTCAGGGTCTGGTGCAGTCTCTTTTCCTGGCTTTCAGATGACCATCTTCTCAGTGTGTCCTCATAGGGCAGAAAGAAAGAGAGAGAGCTTGCTTTGGTGTCTTCCTTCAAAGGGCACTAATCCCATCGTAAAGGCCCCACCCTCATGACCTCATTTAACCCTACTTACCTCCCACAAAGCCATTTCCAAATAGCATCACATTGAGAGTAAGAACTTCAACCCATGAATTTTAGGAGGACATAAGCATTCAATCCATTGCATATCCCATGCCTTAGAATTAAAAAAAAATAAGGTGTAAATTCTTTTGTGTTGGACTTTCATAGGGGCAATATATAACACCTTTCTTTCCCATTTTGGTTCTGAACTAACTGAGAAATAGATAAAGGAAGTAGACATATGGAGATTTGTATTTAACAGATACTTATGTGACACTTACTGGGTACCAGCTAACAACTTGCCCAGGGTCACACAGCTCATTGGTGGTGGAGCCAGGCTTTAAACTCAGCTCTAGAATCTATTCTTGTTATTCTGTTTCTTAAAGTGTAAACTTTAAGCTAGATTACAGGACATGGTTTAGGTATGTGTCCACCAGGCCAGCTAAGTCTCCATCACCAACTTAGACTCTCTCAGGCAGTTGCAGAACCAGAGGTCTCCTCCACAGGGGCAGAATGCAGGCAGAGCTGAAAAGAGAAGATTAATGTGTGAACTTAGTCTCTCCCAAATTTACCAATCAGCTAAGTCACTTTTTCTCCCCTGGGGAGGAGTGGATGAGGGATGGGGAGTGAATGGCTGGAAATGTGCATCAGACTAAGGTCTCATCAGAGGAACAAATGTTCCCTTAAACCTGGTAGAAGCCATACTGCAAATATCAGCTCTAGAATCTGTTCTTGTTACTCTGCTTCTCAAAGTGTAAGCTTTAAGCTAGATTTTAAGACATGATTTAGGTGCATGTCCACAGGGCCAGCTAACTCTCCATCAGGGACCTAGACTCTCCTAGGCAGTTGCAGAGCCAGAGGTCTCCTCCACAGTGGGAGACATTTAAAGCCTTCCCTGTCATCATTGGAAATGAGCAAACTTTGCTAGCAATGTAGTCAAGGGCTTGGGTATTTGAAGTCTTTCCTTCTGTTCTTGCAGAATTAGAATCTGGGGCTCAGCTGTGAATTGCTGTCACTGAAGCTGTTCAGTCCTTGGATGCACACGGGGACAGGTGGGCTGAGTAATGGGAATGTTCTTGGAAAGCCAGAGGACCTCTGCAGCATTGCCGAGCAGTTCAGTGACAGGTCCTGATGGCCAAGAGACTGATTTCCCATCCTTTCCTAAGGAAGTGGGGACTGATGAGCAGAGCATGTGTGAGGCCTGTGAGGTTCCTATGTGCTCTCGGTAGAGCCCGACCTGGGTGGATGAGAGAACAAACACCAGATGCAGGGTCAGGTGTCTTGATTTCTTGCCCAGCTCTCCCATTTGTTGTGAGCCATGGGATGCTGGAAAAGTCATTCAGCCTCCCTGTGCCTTCATTTCCTCATCTGTAAAATGGGAAAAATATAACGTATCTCAAAGGACTGTGTAAGAATCATGATACTAAATGAGAAGATGCTTTATAAGCATCAAAGCTGGATAATTTCAAGTTGTTATTACTCCATCTTCCTTCTTTTCCACATTGTTTTTGTAGCAGACGCATGTTGACTTTGCCCAGCCTCCTCCTTCTGCAATAGCACCCTGATCCTCCTTTGGGAGCTCCTGGGGCTCACCTCTTAGGGCCGGATTGTTTGGGACTGACCCCATCCCAAAATGCCAGGGCAAGCCCACTCTCCAGGTCTGGCCAAGCAGAACAAGCCTGGCTCCAGCGATTGGTTCAGGGATAGCCAGGGGCCTCAGCAGGGGCCAGTTGACCATTCCAAAACTTTTGCTGGAACTTCTGGGAAAGACTTTGCCTTCCTTGCCAGGATTGCCAACCTGTGAGAATGTAAGCTTGGGGGTTTTGGGGGCTATCTTTGCCATCTTAAAGGGAGAGCCTGCCACCATACAGAGGCAGAATGGAGAGTGGGAGGAAGACACAGTGTCCTGTGGGCATTGTTAGAGCCCGTGTTTCCAGTCATGCCTGACTTATGTTCATTATGAGTGAGGTGGGCTAACATTTCATGTGTATTTCCCTTTCTGTGAGCTGCTATTTATATCTTTAACTGATTTTTCTACTGGGTTGTTGGCATTATTCTCATAGATTTGTAGAAACTTTCTTTTCTTTTAGTAGCTATTTTTTGTTGAGGTCAAATTCACATAACATAAAGTTTACCATTTTAAAGTGTACAATTCAGTGGCATTTAGTCCATTCACAATGTTGTACAACTGTCACCTCTGTCTAGTTCCAAAACCTACCTACCTTTCTTTCTTTCTCTCTTTCTCTTTCTCTCTTTCTCTCTCTTTCTTTCTCTCTTTCTTTCCTTCCTTCCTTCCTTCCCTCCTTCTTTCTTTCTTTTTCTCTCTCTTTCTTTCTTTTTTCTCTCTCTTCCTTCCTTTCTTTCTTTTTCTCTCTCTTTCTTTTTTCCTTCCTTCCTCCCTCCTCCCTCTCTTTCTTTCTTCTTTCCTTCCTTCTTTCTTTCTCTTTCTTTCTTTTTCTCTTCCTTCCTTCTTTCTCTTTCTCTTTCTTTCTCTCTTTCCTTCCTTCCTTCTCTCTCTCTTTCTTTTCTTTCTTTCTTTCTCTCTCTCTCCCCTTCCTTCCTTCCTTCCTTCCTTCCTTCCTTCCTTCCTTTATTTCTTCTTTCTTTCTTTTCCTTTCTCTTTCTTTCTTTCTTTTTTCAGAGCCTTGCTCTGTTGCCCTGGCTGGAGTGCAGTGGTGCAACTGCTGTCACAGCTCACTGCACCCTCCACCTCTTGGGCTCAAGTCATTCTCCCACCTCAGCCTCCCAACTAGTTGGGACTGCAAGCATGGACCACCATGCTTGGCTAATTTTTTTTTTTTTTTTGTGGAGAAGAGGTCTCTCTGTGATTCCTAGATTGGTCTTGAACTCCTGAGCTCAAGCGATCCTCCTGCCTTTGCTCCACAAAGTACTGGGATTACAGGTGTGAGCCACTCCCCCAGTCCCAAAACATTTTAATGATCACCAAATAAACTTGGTACTTCATATTAGGCAGCTACTGCCTGTCCTCTTTCTAGCCCCTGGCAACCACTCTTCTGTGACCATAGAGATGGAATTTTCTATGGATATATCTGTTTTGGGTATTTCATATAAATAGACTCATACAATCTGTGTATTTCTTTAACTTAGCATAATATTTTTAAGGTTCCTCCATACCGTAGCATGTATTGGTACTTCACTTCTCTTTATGGCTGAGTAATAGTCCAGCCTATGGGTACACCATGTTTTGTTTATCCATTCATCCACTGATCACTGATGGACATTTGGGTTGTTTCTATCTTTTAGTTGCTGTGAATTGGGCTCCTGTGAATATTCACGTGTGAGTATTTGTTTGAATTGATATTAGAAAAATTATTCCTTGGCCTATGATAGGTCTTGCAACTATTGTTTCTCAGCTTGCCATTGGTCTTTGACTTTGCTTTTGTCAAGCAGAATTTTGTAAGTATTGTTCTGTAGTTGAATTTGTCAGCTTTTCCAGCTAATGGGTTTTGTGACACAGTTGGAAAGGTCATCCTTACACTTGAGGTTATAAAACAACTGTACCATCAAAACCTCTGCTTGTCCATGTATTTCCTTACCAATGAAACAGGGATTGCCATTCTGCCCCTCCCAGGGTTATTGTGAGGACCACAAATGACAAATGATATGAAAGAACCTCACAAAATATAAAGCAATATACACACACTAGGCATGTTGTCGTCATCACTATTAATTCTATTAAAATCTGGCATCAACTAGCTGAGTTCTGCTTGTTGCTTTCATTTTGCAGAGCGGGGCTTGAAGGGCAGAATTCTTCACTGAGCTGCCCAAGGAGGCATTCGCTGGCAGCAGTGTGGAGAATGTCACAAAATTAGTCATCTCGGCAAGGGAGAGGTGTTCATATTTGACCAGAAAAATAAAAGTACCTTAAACCAAAACTATTCTGGCCACTTTTCTTCAAATGAAGCCTTTTTTCTTTCTACCAGGAAAAGAAACCAGTTCAGTGAGTTTTGCATTGTTCAGCTGTTATTGGAATTTATGCCTCACCAGTGGTCACTTGTGACATGTTTTCCTTATATTTTTAACCCCAAAATCTTTTTTTAAATGGAAAACTTTATGTTGAACTCTGTATTGAAACAATGTAATTATAGGGAATGAAAAAAACAGGTTATTTCTTGATAGCAATTATTCCTATGCTGATTCCTCTGGGATAGAATCGTGCACTGTTTAAGTCCTTGGGCTCTGCTATGAGTCAGACCCGGGCTTCAATGCAATTAAGTTACTAGCTAGCTTTATGATCTTGGGCAACTTGCTTCACTGCTCTGGGCCTCTGTTTACCCAACTTGAAAACAAGGATGATTTACAGCACTGGACTCATGGGGCTGTAGCAAAAAAATCAGTGATAAAATCTACATAGAGTGCTTGGCCCCGTGCTTGTGTGGAGAGAGAACTTGATACATCCTAGCTATCAGTATCATTCAGGAATATCTAAAAGAATTCAGGAGATGACCCCCAAGGAAATGGAATAAACACTTCCAGGGGCTCCTCTGTCCTTAGTGGGTGGCATAGATCAAATCACATGGTAGAGGCCCTCCCCTCACACCTACCACATTTATTTGGGGACAAATTTGGTTTCTGTTACTACTACATGAAGGGTAAACATTGGGAATAGCAGTTGGTTCTCAGACAGCAAGAAAAAAACGGCTTCGCAGAGGAGTAGTCACAGGAGGGCAGGAGATCTGGGGTGGGCTGTGGGGAGGACTGGAAGGGTGAGCACCTGGTGCTCCGGGCCTGCCCAGGTCACACCCACGTCTTCTTGGGGATAGAAGATTCCAGATGATGTGGATTCATTGTGTGTGGTGATGGATTTTCAGGGGACATCGACCTTTTCCTCTTTTTTTTTCCTCTCTTCCTTTTTCCAATCTGGGTATCTGTGGAGCCCAAGCTGTAGTTCTAGGTTCAGCTTGGCTGGGCCCTGAATTAGTCAATTTCGCATTGTGGTAAAGGAATACCTAGGGCTGGGTAATTAAAGAAAAAAGTTTTATTTGGTTGGGTGTGGTGGCTCACTCTGCAATCCCAGCACTTCGGGAGGCTGAGGTGGGAGAATTGCTTGAGACTAGCCTGCCCAACATGGTGAGACCCCATCTTGAGAAAAAAAAAAAGAGTTTTATTAGGCTCATGGTTCTGCAGGCTATACCAACATAACACCAGCATCTGGTTGGCTTCTGGGGAGGCCTCAGGAAGCTTCCAATCACGGTGGAAGGTGCAGGCATACCACATGGTGAGAGAGGGAGCAAGGAAGAGGAGCGAGGTCTCAGACTCTTCAACAACCAGATCTCTTGTGAACCCATTACCGTGGGGTGGGCACCAAGCCATTCCTGAGGGATCCATCCGCATAATCCAAACACTAGCCAACCAGATCCCACCTCCAACATTGAGGACCACATTTCAACAGCCCTAAAAAAGAAATTGTGTCCGTGAGACTTTTGCTGTATGCCAGGCACTTTAAATCCATGATCGTGTTGGATCCTGTGCCATGGGTGGATCACTATCCTATGACAGATGAGGAAACCAAGACTCAGAGAGGGTGTATTCCTCCATGAGCCCCCCACACAGCTGGTGCATAGCAGAGCCACAAGGTAAACCACCATCTGACTTCCTCCAAACCCCAGCCTCTGTCAGGTGTCAGCTCAGAGTGCTACACCATCTTGGGCCTTGGTTTTATGTGGCTTTTTGTGACATTTCTGTGACATTTCCATGGCTCAGAACCCTACACATGGGTCTCCTAGAACTATTTGTGGATTTTAAATTTTAATAATGGTGAAAATAGCTGACATTTACCGAGTTCCTGCCACCAGTGGGCACACAAGCAGGTTGAGCCACTTGCTCAAGTTCTCACGAGCTCAAGGCTCGTGGCAAAGCCAGGAGAGAATCCAGTCTGTCGCACTCCAAGGCGTATGGTTTTAACTCTCATTTTTCTTGAAGAATCTAGGCTTGCAGCAGGGATGTTAATCTCTGTGCCTATCTTTCTCAGGTAACATGGGGTTTTTGCAGGTTTGAACTAGTTAGAAGAGGACAGCAAAGGGCCTGAACATGTCCAGAGGAAGTGTGAAGCAGTGGGGTGATGGCAAGGGCTGCGGGCGAGTGGCATCTATTTCTGAACTTGGTGACCTCCTGCCTCTGGGCACGAGGCTATACTAAGCCCCGTGATTCACCAGTTGGACTTCTCCCTGTGGTTGCTCCAAGCAGGTCTTGTGCTTTGCCACCTGTGGGCCCCAGCTCACGCTGTGTGCTCCAGGTGAACATCCTGCCCCGCCTCACTCCCCTTGCCATGCCTGCCTAGGGACACCCAATGAAGCTGCCACGTCCTCTAGGAAGCCTCGATGGAATAACATGGATAACCTATTCATTTCTGAGCCCAAACCAAATCATTGATTGTATACTCAGATAAACGCAAATGGAAGACTATACCTATTTTGAGAAATTTGGGAACATTTATCTCAGGGGACACTCAGGGGACACTCAGGGGACACTACATGTTAGTGACAATCTTAGCATATGAAATTCCAGTGGTCAGCGACTCTTAAGTGCTTGATTCAATTTTTACAGAATGAATCTTATTCTACCTTAAGTCCACATGAAATGGGTTTGGTCTCCCTTGTAGGATGCAGGAGACTTTGAGCCTGGGTTGGAAGGCTGGTGACCTTGGGTAAGTCACTTCCCATATCCAAGCCTCTGCTCCTTTGTCTGTGAAAGGGTGGTGCTTATACCTGTGTTGTCGGGTTGTTGGGGGATATAAAAGGGTAATAACAATTGCTACTGTTTACTGAGTGCTTACTATGCACCAGACAGTGTGTGCTAAGCTTAACTTTGCATTCTTCTTTGATCTTTTCAAGAGCTCCTCTCATTCCTGATGTCCCTTAACCTGCAATATTTTTTTCCCATAGTCCTTTACATTTTGTATGATATTATATAATATACTTATTATGCTTATTTTTGGTCTTCCTCTCCCAGGGCCTCTTGCCTCGTACAACTCCAGGGGGCACCATTCACAATGCATTCTACTCCAGCGGTGCTTTTTACTAAGAATATTAGCATGAATGGTGGAAACTCCTGGAGTTGTGTGATGTGGAGCCCCGGGAGCTTCAGAAGGTCAGGGATTTTTGTGTGTGCCAGTTCTGGTCATTGCTGTACCCTGAATGGTGCTAGACCTATAGTAAGCATTCAGTAAATACCTGTTGAAAGAATGAATAACAAAGCCTCCAAAGAGAGCTGATTTTACTGTCCAGGAAACTAAGGCTCAGTCTGACTTATGAATTTGCCCAGAGCCCCACAAGCCAATAGCCCAGCTGTTCTGCCTCCAGTGTGCCTGCTCTGCATGGCTTTGCTAAGCTGCATGCCTTTAACTGCTGGCGTTGTCTCTCTGCCACCAAGTAACTGCTCAACAAATATTGATGCTTTTTCCTACATAGGTCAGGCCCTCTGCTAGACTCTTCCAGCAGAATGACAGACCATCATATAGCTGTTGATTCCAGAAATTGAATTAAATTACACAATGCAAAAGAAGGGAGGATCTTAAGTTTTTGGAAGAAAAATCCCTAACCCAAGTGCTAACGTTTGGAGTTTGCAGAAGCCTCTCAAGACTCACCAACCTGATTATTTTTCTGCTGCCTTCCCTTTTGTGAGCATTTCTTCCCCTTTTTGCTTGCAGTGAGTTCTGCTCTCCTGTAGGCTACAATGTGTCAGTTGTTATAAAATCCGGGAGGCGGAGTCTAGTGACGTGAGCAGTGGGGGAGAGCTCAGCCAGCCCTGCAGGGTGAGCAGTCCAGCCTTGGGTTCACCGGAGCTTAAGCCTTGCAGCAGGAAAACTTCCATCTCGCTCTCCTGGCTTTGATCCTCACTGGACATCAGACCAGAGGCACCAAAGGGAGGGAGGATGCGAGATGACCGGCCCTTTGGCAACCTGACCATCGACTTAGCAGAGCCTTCAAAAGCGAGCCCAGGGCTGGCTGCAGGACCGAGGAGGCGCCGCGCCTCTCGTGGATGTGTGTGTGTGAGTGATCCAGCGAGTGTGTGTGCGTGTGAGGGTGTGTGTGTATGCCTGTGTGCACAGCTCAACTGTGTGCGTGTCCCGGTGAGTGTGCCTGTGCACGCGTGAGTGTGTGTATGTGTGCATGTGTGTATGAGTGCTCTTGGTTGTTATTATTATTATTATTTTTGGAAGAAAAATCTTTGAAAATCTGGGGCAGGTTACTGTGCTCCTAGGGTGATTCTTCTTTTGCAAGAGGAGCTGACCAGAGCAAGCTACTAGAGCCATTTCTCGCCAAGTAAAGAGATTTTCCTCCCAGACGGAGAAGGATTTTCTCCCTGCTCTGCAGCCAAGTGAAAGAGATTAGTCCCTAAACCTGTGAAATCGACCAGAGCTGTGTGATTACCAGGGCTTGAGAGAGGACTCGAAAAGAAAAGGAGAAATAAATCAAAGAGCCTGTCAGTTCCTTTGGCCACGTCGGAAGATGTCATCTCAAACTAAGTTCAAGAAAGACAAAGAGATCATTGCTGAATATGAAGCCCAAATAAAAGGTGAGATGCGGGCTGGGAGAGTTTTCCTTCTCCTCCCCTTTTGTTTTTCTCTTATTCTGGTTCCCACCCCCCTCTGCCCCCCGTTTTCCTTTCTGCCATTATGAAATGTTATGCATCAATAATCTTTTTGTGAGGAGGAACAGTGGCAGCCGCACAAGTCCGGACTGGTTTCAACTGCAGATAGCGCTGGGGCTGGGAGTGTGGATTATGGAATGGGCAGCAGTCTCTGCATTGCAGGTGTGTGAGAGGATCCTATGCCTGACTTTAGGAGTGTCGCCGATACTCCATCATCTTGGCGGTGACATGTCACTCTAAGGCCATTTTGATAGTCATTACCTCCACCCCTTCCCTGCTACGGTAAAAGCCCTTTAATATTGGGGTATATTTTTTACCATCTGCTCTTTTTTCCTCCCCCTTTTTGGTTTCTGTTGGTGGTGGTGGTTTTGCCTCCGCCTCTTTCTCTGGGCTGGAATTCACATGCATGTGCATAGCGAGGCAGCATCCCTGGGCGGCACTTCTTTGTCGGTGTCTCTGGGCTGGCCTGGGTTGCCATGGATTAACTGTTATGGGGCATATTGATCCAGACTAATGCAGCCATCTAGGCATAAAGAGGGAGCTTGGTGCAGAAAATGTATTATCTCGCGGTGTGCAGCCCAATCACTCTGTGCCCTGGTGTTTAGGGTCATCAGCTTTCATTCAAAGCCAACACCTCAGCATGCTGTTTGGGCTGGTCGGTGCTGCCTGGCTTCCGGGGTTCCAGGAGAAGCCTGCCGGGAGGGCGAAATGACCTCTGGCTGCTGGTTGCAGCTTCTGTGCCACCGGGTGTATACTTCTTTCAGAAGCCGCTCCCTAAATCCACGCTAGCTAGGCGAAAAAGGAAAGTGAACACAATTGCATGGCTAAATGCAGGCTTGCCACATCCTCATTCAGGCCAGACTGGGGCTTCACCCACCACTACACGTTCTAGGCTCAGCTTTGGCAAGGAAAATCTAAAAGCTCCATCCACCATGCTCCTCCTTTCTCTGAGGATGTGCCCTGTGGGAAGCCTGGGCCCGTGCCTCCTGGCGTCCGTTTTCTTTCTGCTCATGGCTCTCCTTGCTGCGATACCGGGTGTGTTGTGGCCTCTCCTAGAAAGAGTAAGGACAAAATACATCTTCAGTGGACCTTGAGGCCTATCTTTGAGATTATGCACAGGCTGTTGAGCAAGTTGGGTATTTGGGGCTCAAGTGACCTGAGGTTGCCACGCCTGCTTCTGGGCGCTGCTGCAGCTGAAGACCCAATGACCCAGGGAGCTGGGTGGCCTCCTTAAAAGCAGCAGGAAGGCCGGGCACCGCAGCTGCCATACACGCTTCAGATGCTTGGGAAACTTTGGGAGTGGAGCAGCCACGGCGGGAGGGCTCTGTTTCTTTTCCAGTCTCACCAACAGTCTTTTTGCCTTTTAGTTCTGGTCAAAAACGCAGCGTGCTCATCACCTCTGGGCAGATCCTAGGGCAAGAGGAGCAGAAAACCCTGATCTTCTCTGGTCTCCTGTCTTCGGTTTTTCAGTTCAATGTGGAAAACAGGGACTTATGATGTCTCAGCCTTGCTGAAAATTTACAAATAAGCCCTTTATTGGTCAGAGATTTGAATTCACCCAACTGCTCAATACTAAAGCCTAGTTTCAATTTTTGAATAGACTCTTTCTAGGGAGTTTATGTTTTATAAAATGAATTTGGCCAATTATTATTATTTTGTAAAAATTAAGGTTGCCATGAAAATGCCATGAGAGAGAAGAGGATATTGAGTTTTGGACAGTTCAGGTTTTATAATCATTTTCTTGGTAGGAAATGTGCTTATCTCATTTTGGAAGGATTGCTACTGCTGGACCAGTAAACTTTTCTTCAGGGCCAGTTAGGCATTAATTGCCCAGCTGATCCTTTTGCTTTTTTACCTTTCATCTTTTATTTTAACAACTAAGCAGCAAGCACCATGAGTTTTATCGGAAATGCACCAATTACCAGGCATTTCATCAGGAAATGTGTCCAAATGATCTTGTCTCTTCCAAATACTAAATTTCTTGGCATTCTGTTTAAAGGAGTTACATGTTATTCCTTTAGAATTGACACCCACAAGATTCAGGTCAGGATATGGCTGTACCTGAAACCCTCTGGAATCTTTTCTTTTAAAATTCTGTGTGTTAATCATCATCATAATTATTGATGTGTGTCCAGGGCCCTGCATTTTCTATGGCTAACTCCCAGGCATCACTTACTCTTGGCCCACACAATGTACAGTAGGGTTAGTGTGAGCTCAGTTTCAGAGATGAGGAAACTGAGGCCCAGTTAATGTTAAATGACTTGCCCAAGGTCACAAGGCCGATTTTCTCCCAGGCTTGTTTTCCCTGACACATTGTTTGCCCGAAGCTGCCCCTTGAAGGATTGATGTCAGCAGCAGATGGCAGTTTTGTGGAGGGACTGGCAGCTTCTTGATGGAGTTTCATTGTTTACCCTCTTACTTTCATCCCGTTGCCTTTGTTGCATGCCTCTGAAGAACATTTGACCAGTCACCAAAAATAGTGCCCAAGGCCAATTACCTTTCTCCCTGGGAATCATCTGGCCAGTGGGATGCAAACAGTCCACCTAGTCAGACAGATTTTGTGCTTTGTGAATTTTGTGAAGGGAAGTTCTGATTTTTAAAAACAGTGCTGAGTTCTTTGTTGACTTATTCCCTTTTATCTCTTTTTCAATAATTTACAGACCTAACAAAAAGGAAAGTTTTAGAACAGTATTTTTTTCTATTGTAAAATAGAAAGATTCATGCCTTCTCTTGCCTCATAAGATACTTGAAGCCCTTTGATTTTGAAGCAGTAATAAACCATATGCTTGCACATTTCTAGTGATGGGGAACTCACCACCTCCCAAGCCCACGTAGTCTGTCATCTTTGGACAGCACTGGCTCTTGTAAGCATTTTTTCATTTTTCTTTTGAGACAGAGTCTCTCTGTGTCGTCCAGGCTGGAGTGTAGTGACGTCATCTTGACTCACTGCAACCTCCGTCTCTTGGGTTCAAGAGATTCTCCTCCCTCAGCCTCCCGAGTAGCTGGCATTATAGGCACACGCCACCACATATGGCCAATTTTTGTAGTTTTAGTAGAGACGGGGTTTCACCATGTTGGCCAGGCTGATCTCAAAGTCCTAGCTTTAAGTGATCCACCCGCCTTGGCCTCCCAAAGTGCTGGGATCACAGGTGTGAGACACTGTGCCTGACCCTTGTAGGCATTTTTTCTTATGTTGCATTGAATATGTTTCTCATCTACTTATTGGTTCTGTAGTTCCTTTCCCTTTGGACTTCATATAATAAGACAGATGTGTCTTCCCTGGGATTGCCCACTGGGTGTGTGAGGCCTGGGAATATAGCCCCTGACAGTGATTATCCTCATATAATAGGATGGTTCATTACCACTTACCGTCTCCACTTTCCTTTGGCTCTGCTGCATCCTGGGTTGCAAACCTCAATGTTGTTGGGTGCTTGGCAGATAGAATAAATGGATAAAGGTGGCCATGTGAAACGATTTGTGGCAGCTGGCCCACCATCTCAGTGCAGGCAGTAGAAGAGGGGGTGGTGATGATTATGGTGGACTTTAGAGTACATGTCCTGTCTAAATGGGCAGTTACTACTTAGGTTCAACCAGTTATTGCTATTTAGGAATGTAGGTCCAGCCAGATTTTTCAATTTTTCAACAGATGCCAGAAATCTGGAAGAGAGCTTTATGTTTTTAAAGAGGTTTTGCCAAAAGGACCTCCAAAAGATTTTATTATCAGTATCCTATTTCAAGAGGGGCACTGAGTTCTAAATGTGGATTCTTTAGATGTGACCAAAGACAGAAAACAACTATCACCTCCTTTCTGCTGTCTGCAAAACTACTATTAATATAGCCCAAGGGTTGAATTAGCCTTTGGTGCTGCTCGACCCCTCAGTGCACCATGTATATTATGTCTGCTGTGTTTCTCCAATACACTAGCCTAGGAGCCTTGTCAGAGAGAAGAAAATGAAATGAATTTAACATGACTTGTTCTTCGTGACCCCATGCTGGTGCCAAATGGACATTACTTCCTGTCCTAGGTGCTCATAAGTGTCCTTAACAAATGTGTTTAAGAACCTTGCCAGGAGTGATATCATATTATCTAGTCTAGAACTGGCAAACCATAATTTTTTTCCCCTTTTGAAAATCAGAACATTTGCCAGGCTCCAGCTTTTTGGCACCTATCCTATTCTCTACAATTCCCTCAAAGATCACTGATAAAATTCGGTGATCTTATTTGCAGGCTTTCTTAGTGTCCCGGGGCTCTAATTCATCTTGCTGCCAGACATAATGATCAGTTCTGCATTTATTCAGCGTTCCTATTTCCATTGCAACCTGATAGAAAATTGAAATAGAATTGCAATGATTGACTTTGGTGCTTTATTTTTATTTTTTTTTTTGCTTCATATTCATCCATCTTCTTAGTAGCAAAAGTCTAGCGTTTTGAGGAAGAAGGGCAGGTATGGAGGATGACCACAGAGGGGCATGTATTTATTCATTCATTTCTGGATTAATTCAACAAAAGTTGATTATCTACATTGTACCTAGTCTTGTGCTGAGTATTGTGAGAGACACAAAGTATATGATACATTCTTTGCTTTCTAAGAGTTTTCTTGGAATATGGTGATAAAAATGAGAGAAAGAAATAAAAAAATCCCAAACACAAAAAACTTGGAGAACCAGCATGAGCCGAATCTTAAAGCATATATCATACAGTGATTAGAAGACCACCTTAGGAATGCCGCTGATTTCAACAGGATTAAATGAAGAAAGCAGGCTGGATTGGGCAACCAGTGGGGAGTAGTGGGGACTGTGGACAAGTGGGGAGTTCATCTAGGGAAGGCAGCTGCTGCTCCAGCCTGCCCTTCCTAGGCAGGAATGTGAGCCCAGAAAGGTCAGCTCCTTCAGTGTTTGAAGGGAATCTGGATTTTTAAGCAAAATCTTTTGATTTTAAATGGTGGCTTAAAATTTAAAACACTATGCTTCCTGAACAAACATGTCGGTAGAACAGTTTTAGCCTGTTGGGCCACCAGTTTCCAAAATCTGGTCTACAAGTTGAAGTCCGCACAAGGCCTTGGTGAGGGGCCTCAGTCAATTTTCCTATTTCATCTTCAGTCATTTTCTCTGTGATAGGCTTGTGCTCTTATAAACGCAAAAGACCAGTCTGGTTTTTTTTTTCTCTCTCTCTCTCTCTCTCTTATTTATTTATTTTTTTTAGACAGAATCTCTCTGTGTCACCCAGGCTGGAGTGCAGTGGCACGATCTTGGCTCCCTATAACTTCTGCCTCCCGAGTTCAAGCAATTCTTGTGCCTCAGCCTCCCGAGTAGTTGAGATTACAGGCATGCACCACTATGCCTGGCAAATTTTTGTACTTTCAGGACAGACAGCCTTTCACCATGTTGGCCAGGCTGGACTTGAACTTCTGACCTCAAGTGATCTGCATGACTCGACCTCCCAAAATACTGGGATTACAGAAGTGAGCCACCATGCCTGGCAACCAATCCCTTTTCTCTGAATCCTCTATACCCTTCCCCTCCTCCAGATCTTTCCCATTTGTGCCTTTACTCTCCTTAACCCCTGCCTCCCACTCTTATTTGCCTCAAATACTTCTGATCGCCCTACAATGTCTACTCAAATGATGCCTTCTTCCACTATGCCTTCCTAACTTTCCTAGGCAGAATTAGTGGTTCCCCTCATAACTCCCCCTCTATTCCAAACCTTATAATCCTTAATTGAAATTTTATGTTTAGGTCTTTGGTCACGAACTCTTGAGGGCAGAGAGGTCATCTTTGTTTCCCCAACATGCTTGGCATGTGGTTGGTTGAAGGAGTGGCTGATAAGTTACTAAAATAAGTTTAAGCTGGGCTCAGTGGTTCATGCCTGTAATCCCAGCACTTCGGGAGGCCAAGATGGGTGGATCACTTGAGCCCAGGAGTTTGAGACTAGCCTGGGCAACATGGCAAAACCCTGTCTCTACAAAAATTACAAAAATTAGCCAGGCCTGGTGATACATGCCTGTAATCCCAACTACTCAGGAGGTTGAGGTGGGAGGATTATTTGAGCCCAGGAGTTCAAGGCTGCAGTCAGCCATGATCATACCACTGTACTCCCGCTTAGGTGACAGAATGAGGCTGTCTCAAAAAAAGAAAAAGTTTCCATCTTATAACTCATAGCTCAGTATTTTTTGTTTGTTTGTTTGTTTTTTTAGATGGAATCTTACTCTGTCTTCCAGCCTGGAGTGCAGTGGTGTGATCTTGGCTCACTGCAACCTCCACCTTCTGGGTTCAATCAATTCTCCCACCTCAGCCTCCCGAGTAGCTGGGACTACAGGCACTTGCCACCATGCCCAGCTAATTTTTGCATTTTCAGTAGAGATGGAGTTTCACCGTGTTGCCCAGGCTGGTCTCAAACTCCTTACCTCAGGTGATCCGCTCACTTCGGCCTCCCAAAGTGCTGGGATTTCAGGCGTGAGCCACTGTGCCTGGCCTTAGCTTTTTTCTTTGATATCCATCTTAGTTGGCTTGGGCTGCTATAACAAAATGCCATAGCCTGGGTGGCTTTTATTTACTTCTTAGAATTCTGGAGGCTGGGAAGTCCAAGATCGAGGTGTTGGCAAGTTCAGTTCAGGGCTTGCATCCTGGCTTGTAGATAGTTGCCTTTTAGCCATATGCTCATCTGGCCTTTCCTTAGTGCATGCTTATGGAGAGAGAGAAATCTCTCCCTTTCTCGCCTTCCTCTTTTTTTTCTGAATTAGGGTGTCATTCTGTCACCTAGGCTAGAGTGCAGTGGTGTGACCTCAGATCACTGTAACCTCCACCCCCTGGGCTCAAGTCATCCTCCTACCTCAGCCTCCCAAGTAGCTGGCACTGTAGGTGCACACCTCCATGCCTGGCTCATTTTTTTTTTTTTTTTTTTTGGTAGGGGTGGGGTCTCACCATGTTGCCCAGGCTGATCTCGAACTCCTGAGCTCAAGCAATCCACCTGTCTTGACCTCCCAAAGTGCATTATTACAGGAATGAGCCACTGTGCCTGGTTGGCTTTCTTCCTCTTCTTATAAGGGCACTAATACCATCACGAGGGACCCATCTTCATGATCTTATCTAACCTTAACCACCTCCCCAAGGCTCCACCTGCAAATACCATCACATTTGGTTAGGGCTTCAACATACGCATTTTGGGGGGACATAAACATTCAGCTCATAATAACATCCACACTTCCTGTTCTGTTGAAAGTAGAGGTTTCACTGGGAGAGGAAATATTCTTAATGGTTTGCTCAATTTCCTTGTATATCCTTGGTAGAGGAGATGTTTCTTAGTGGAGATTTGGTGAAAACTGTCATGTTGACAGCTGTCTCAGTGGGGTGTGGTCGAGGGAGCACTTCCTTCCAGGCCCCTCCTGGTCTGGGGAAATTAATGGATCTGAGAGTTCATATTAGCCGTTTTTGGAGTTTTTACTACTAGAGTTTATATGTTGGAGATAACCTTTCCTTTCCAGAAACTCCTATTATTCATTCATTCAGCGACTTTGTAAGCCATGCTTCTGGCTATATAGCTTTATTTAGCAGTGGGAGGGAATTCACTTTTTTTTTTTTTAGCTTCTATGTCTCAGTCATATATGGAGTATCTCATTTGGTGATCCCTGTAACTCTGTGAGGTAGTCATTATTTTCATTTTATAGATTAAAGGCTGAAGTTCAGAGAAATAAAACAATTTGCACTGGATTGCACAGTGAACAGTGGCAGATCCAGCTTTAAATCAGCATCTTCCTCACTTTCCAGGCTGCAGGAAAGCAACATGCATGCCAAGGCAACAAGGATCTGCAACCCGGGGGTTCCTTCAGTGGGGGAAGTCTGGGGTGGGTCTTAACCTTTGACTTCCTTCCCTTCCCGACACTTCCACCTTCCTGCTAATCCAGCCTTTCCTAGTTTGCACTTGATGCCACCGTGGTGTGTCAGATCCCTTCAATCCCACCCCGGGAAGTCACCTTTGGGAAAGCGTCCACTGCAAAAGCCCCCACACGGCTGTGATGCAGGCTGCCAGATCTACCTCTCGTCAGCCAGCCCACTCCACCACCAACCTGGAAATACAGAACCAGAAATTTTAGGTGTCTTCTAGTCCAACTCTATTTGTTTTTCAGATGTGGAAATTATGATTGAAGAGGGGCTCTGGCTTTCAGATTACTTTTAGAATGTCTCTCCATGACGGTGGAAGGTTTATCTGCTTGGTTCATTGCTGTAGCGTAGTGCCCACCATCTAGTTGGTGATCCATACATTTTACTGAGTCGAATTGTTCTGGTGTGTGATGGTTGCCTGGGGAGGCAGAGCTGAGTAGTACCTTGGAAAGAAAGATGAGGCAAAGGTGTCTAGCAGGGTAAGGATTGGTGAGGCGAGGAGGGGATGCGTTTAGGCTGCTTCCTGAAATGGAGTCCTTTCCTTCACAGCTATTAGGAAGGGGATGGGGTTGACTTTTTACAGGTGCTGAGCTTGAGAACTTCTGGCTTAATAGAGGGCCCAGGAAGCTGTCTTGGGCTTGATTTCACTTGGAAAAGATTCATTCTTGATGGCTTGTTGGTGTTCATAAAACATCTTGGCTGGCCAGGAATGGCACTTTAACTCTATTCCCTGTTATGCTAGTTTATGTTTGGGATAATGTTCCCTGAGAGTATTCCATTAAATTGGATGTAAAGAGGTGTTGGGTGAAAAAAAAAGTAGTTGTATGCTCTAATAGATTTTGGAAGTTCTAGAATAAACAGAGTGAAATAAGCCTGCTTCCCTCAGGACTTCTGAGAATCTTGCTTGTGTTAAGTGTGAATCACTGAGTAGGGCCCACGGAGTTTCCTCAAACTTACTTGATCGTGTAGATCTTTTTTGTGGACCGGCTCACAAGACTCTGTTTTCTGAGTTATATTTTAGAATATGTCAAGCTGCACAATTCGTGGATTATCTGGGTGCTTTTTCTTTTTGCCTCTTGCTCAGTTCCCTAATGTTTTCTACTTTTCTCAGAGGGCAGTTTGAAGAGGGGGAGAAGTAAAACAAATGCACATCTAGTTGAGCTAAGTGATATTAACGTTGTGCTTTGAGTTCACCTAGAAAATGTGGATTTTGACATTTCCAATTACAGAGTGCTCAACCATTGATTTAAGTGGTAATTTGGAAACAGTGCAGCCCTGATCAATCTGCATTGTGTGTGCCCGTCTGTGCGTGACGGTAACGGGGTGCACGATGCTGCAGCAGAGTGTTCCAGGTTCCTTGAATGGACCTAGCTCTGCCCCCTGGGATTGCATAGCCTGTGCCAGGTGATAATGACACAAATGAACACAGAGAAGCCCATGTCCCCTTGTGCCTCAGAGTGAACAAACCTTAGCTACAAACCCAGGTGCATAAGAGATATAGTTTTCTTTCTTTCTTGGTGACTCAGTCTCCATTTCACATTTCTATTCTTTTTTTTTTTTTTTTTTTGACAGAGTCTTACTCTGTTGCCCAGACTGGAGTGCAGTGGTGCAATCTTGGCTCACTGCAACCTCCGCCTGTCGGGTTTAAGTGATTCTCCTGCCTCAGCCTCCCAAGTAGCTGGGATTACAGGTGCCAGCCACTATGCCCAGCTAATTTTTGTATTTTTAGTAGAGACGGGGTTTCACCATATTGGCCAGGCTGGTTTAGAACTCCTGACCTCAAGTGATCCTTCCACCTTGGCCTCCCAAAATGCTGGGATTATAGGTGTGAGCCACTGTGCCCAGCCTCACATCTTTATTCTGCTGGGGGTGACAGAAATAAGTATAAGTCAATTTGGGGTTTCCCTTCCTTTTCCTCCAGGGTTGTGCCCCAAGATCCAGAGGGACTTAGGCAGTACCAAGACCCTTGTGGGGACATCTGTTGTGGTTTATCGTCAATCTACTTCGGTAGCTACTGTGACATCCTCCTTCTTATTGAATCTTCGGTGATTGGTCTGTGTCAGCAATCCTTCTTTGTTCCCTCATGTGTCCCCTTCTCCTTGGCTCCTTCCATGCAATTTGCAGGCAACAGAGGCCATTCTGCTGCTCACACACCACACTGGGTCATGAGGGACCCTGTACATTTGTCTCAGGCCTGTCTTGGCCATACTCAGCACTTGCTTTTCCCCTGGTGCCTCCCTGGGGCTCTGCCTGGGGAAGGGATCTGGCTTCTTTCCTCTCTTAGATTCTGTGAATCTGTTTGGTGGTTCCCTCGTCACCTCCCTCCCTGCGCTTGTTCGGGATGAGTTGGGCAGGGTGCAGTTTTTTTTTATAGATATTATAGATCCTTGTACCTGCATACACTTTGCTTTACTGCTTTACTCTCCACTTTAGTCTAGGAAATCTTTACCCATGTGCTCGTGTGGTGGGATGGGGAACAAGGGTGATATCCTGGCTTTGTCATCAGACATCCTCTCAAAGCTGTTTTCCATAAATCTCACGTTCTTTCTCTCTTCTCTAAGGACTTTTGAAAAAAAGCCAATAATTGACTCTTTTTCTGTATTATCCCTGAAGCAATGAACACAGAATGCCCTCCCTGACTGAGGAGGGGCCAAGGGGGTCAAGAAAATTTGGAGAAAATGTTCAATATTTCAAAGTATTAACTACCGTGAATTTCCTTCCTTCTCCATCTCCTCCATTCTGGCCTAGCCTGCCATTACCTCCTGCTGGGACAAGTGCAACCCAAAGTTTCTCAGAGTCTCCTGACTGAGAGCTTCTCACCCACAGTCAGCATTTTGGGCTGGATCATTTGTCATTGAAGTTGCGGTTCTGTATAATGTAGGATGTTTAGCAGCATTCCTGACCTGTACCTGCTAGATGCCAGTAGCATCCCTGCTCCTAGTTGTGACAATGAAAAATGTCTCCAGACATAGCCAAATGTCCCCTGGGGACAAAATCACCCCTAGTTGAGAACCACAGTTCTAAGTGGTCTCCCTGCTTCTTCTCTTGTCCCATAGTCTACTCTCCCCACAGCAGCCAGCAGTAATCTGTATATTGTTTAAATCTGGCCATGTCACTTCCCTGTTTAAAACCCTCCAGTAGCGGCCGGGCGCGGTGGCTCACGCTTGTAATCCCAGCACTTTGGGAGGCCGAGGCGGGCGGATCACAAGGTCAGGAGATCGAGACCACGGTGAAACCCCGTCTCTACTAAAAATACAAAAA